>NW_008598105.1:22866-31428 GCF_000691845.1 Merops nubicus
GTCTTTTTATTTTAAGAGATAATATTTATATGACTTTAAATTACTTTAAAATTGTGTGCTGTGTCAGACCTTCCAAAATCAGCTTCTCCTTTGTGAGAGCAAAAATTGATACAGCCTTGTGCTTTATCTGCAGCTTTGCAGGAGAAGCCCCTATTGATGCATAATCTAACAGTGAGGTGAATAAGAGTATTTTGGGTGTGAATTAATGTAAGAATTGGGCTGTTCAGAGTGGATGATACAAACATGTGTAGACGTGATACAAACTTGTCTGAGACGTGTTAGAATTTTTTGAGAAAACTAACAGTGATAATGAACTGAGCAGAGTTCTAGGATGACTACTCTTGCTGGGAAGCTTCATCCACAGTACTCCTCAAGCTGGATTTTGTAAGCAAAAAAAAAATCTGTAGAGGGAAATCTGTGCATACTTCTATCAGATTAGTAAGTTCTGTTTTGTGGTTGCCTCATGAAGACAGAAGAAATTACTGTTGTGTTTCCTTTTAAAATGCATTTTGAAAATATTATCTAATTAGTGAAATGTAACTGATTGAATGAGATTGTTCTGCAAATGCGACTGTCTTGGGTGAATAACCCTATGATTTCTGAACAAAATAATGTGGATGTTGCTTACAGTGTATGATACAGCCTAAGAATGTAATGTGGTTACTGTTATATGATATGGTTTTCTTCTCTTAGGTGGATGGAGTTAATATACAGGATTATACCAACCAAGAAGTGGTAGAGGCTTTACGTAATACAGGACAGACTGTACGCCTTACTTTACTTAGAAGGAAACCTTCTTTTGCTATTTCTCAAGAAAGACCTTCAGATAGAGGTAATATTTTTTTTTTTTTTTCCTTTTTCAGCAACTGTGATTTTATTTTTCACTCCATTTGCAGTTACCTAATTTAACAATTAGGACTAGATGCCACATGATCCTAGATTCTGTAAGGGCACACTTTAGAAAATGAGACACTTAAGGAGAAATGGAAAGAAACATAAATGAGTGATCCAAGAAAACTGAGTGCAAATCTTCTGTGTAGCCCAAAAAAAAAAAAAAGGTTAGTTAGGCAATGTTACTACTTCATCTGTTTGGCAGCACATGCTTTACTTTTTTTCATCCATTTTCACAGTGCAGCCAACTGTTCCAACCTTTGTGTCCCCTGGAGCTGTAGGGCCTGAAACTAGTGTGGACACAAAGAAAGAGGAAAACCAAGAACAGAAGGCTAATCTTCCAAATGACAAGAAGGAGGGTCTGTATAAAACGGGTGGATAGGGTATCTTGCAGTGTCTCTTCTGAGTCTTTGGAATTGGCTTTAATCCATTTTCAATATAGATGGGCTGTTGTGGCTTATTCCATCTTTAGCTTTTGCTCTGTAACGGTTTTTGTTCAGGCCTCTCTGAAGTCAAGCTTTGCCTGTTGGCTCTGTCAACTCTTCCACTCCACCCTATCCCCAAAACGTAGCACTCATCACAGGCTTGCTGGGAGTGTCTTCAGTGTCTTCATGGAGGCCCCTGATGAAGACCCTGGATAATATTAGCCCCTGTAGCTGTAGCCCTTGTCTCATAACTACCTGTCAAGGCATTGGTTGATGCTGTCTTTGATCCCAGTGGTCCGTCTAGTTTTCAGCCTGTTTAGCAGCCATCAAACCCACGTTTCCTCAGTTTCCAGAGGAGAGTGCTGATGTAAATGGTGTCAAAAGCTTCAGTAAGCTGAGGTGTATTACACCCTTCAGCCACAGCTGTCTTGGCAGTCAGGTTGGTCAGTTGATTGGCAAATCTATATTAACTGTTCCTGATTTGCCTCCTTATCAGTTATGTCTTTGGAAATGGACTCCAAGAGGAAGGATCTCACAATCTCTCCAGGGCTGAAGGAGTTCAGACTGAGCACATGCTTTTAACAGCAAAGGCAGTTAGACATAAGGACAGGTCACAAAGGCAGCCTGGATTCCTTTGGTTTTTAGCTGAGTTCTAAATCAAGGCTGGAGGTCTCTCCAGAAGGCGTGCTTCAATTCCCCTACAGATTTCTGGGCACTTCTACAGCAACTTCTGGGTGAATTTCTGCAGTTTGTGTTAAAGTCAGCATAAATTATCCTTATGCCTTGTAGTTTCTAAGATATGTAGATGTAATGGAGGAGCCTAAATTACGGCTGTCAGCGAATAACAATTTTGCTATGATGGCAGAAGATCTGTCAGTATTAAAGACAACCTGGAAACGAGAGAAATGTAGCAGTTCCTATGTTCCATTCTGTTTTACTTTTCTGTCCAAGCCTTGTAACCCAGACATCCTTTGTTGTGACTTTTGCATGCTCCCAGAAGTAGGAAGCCAAAATGGAGGTAATTAAGTAGCTGAGATGTGAGGTAATCAAAGCATTATTTTATCTGTATGAATGGAAAAGCATATATTGATTTCTACTTAGAACAGATTAATAACTTAAGGACTTAGCAGCAGGATGTATTTAGGGGCAGAAGAGCCAGAAGGACTTGCACTCACTGTGGCAGAGGCTGGAAAGGAGCGACCCATGCTGTCCTGTGTCACAGACCCAGTCCCTTTTTACTGGGGAACTTTCTATGCATAAAGTATTTTCTCTTTCTACTGAAGTGAACAATATCTCTGTAGCCAGTTCCAGACTAGTTGTGGTTGGGTTATTTCATGTCAGGGGCTGCAGATGTCTGCCCTGATGCAAAGACAACTTTCTGAGGAATTTGTTACCTAATACCTAGTGCTGGGCAAATGTGGTGTATCAATGTCAGGTTCAGTTCATGCTGGGAACTAAAACTGCTTTTACTTGGCTTGAAGTTAACAAACTCTGTTAGTTTCAGGATGTGTTATCTAGATACACCTTAGTGATCTCTGTTCTGCTGATAATCAGCCTGGATCAAACTGTATTTTTGAGCCCTTTTTTCGTAGTAGACTCAAACTGCTTTGATGTGGATCCCCAGTCTCTCTGTGAATACTCCAAAGCTCTTAGTTTCAAAAGGAGTTTGTAACCAAGGTATATAGAATCATAGAATTGTTTTCCTTGGAAGAGACCTTTAAGATTATTGAGTCCAACTGTTCACCCAGCACAGCCAAGTCCACTGCTACACAGTATCTCTAAGCACCACATCTGTACTTCCTTTAAATCCCTCCAGGGATAGGGACTCCACTTCTTGCCTGGGCAGCCTGTTCCAGGGCTTGACAACCCTTTTGGGGAAGAAGTTTTACATCATATCCAACCTAAACCTCTCCTGGCACAACTTGAGGCTGTTTCCTCTTGACCTATCACTTGTTCCTTGGGAGCAGAGCCTGACCCCCCACATGGCTCTAGCCTCCTGTCAGGAGCTGTGCAGAGCCAGAAGGTCTCCCCTGAGCCTTCTTTGCTCCAGGCTCAGCACCCCCAGCTCCCTCAGCTGCTCCTCATCAGACTTATACTCTAGATGCACTTCCCCAGCTTCATTGCCCTTGTGTGGACATGCCCCAGCTCCTCAATGTCCTTCTGGGAGTGAGGGGCCCAAAACTGAACCCAGGATTCTAGGTATGGCCTCCCCAGTGCTGAGTATAGAGGTACAATCACTTCCCTAGTCCTGCTGGCCACACTGTTTCTGTGTGTATATGAATGGCTCCCCTTTAATTCTAGCGTTGTGTAAATCTCATAATCCCCTTCCCTGGAGCCCTGTGGAGTGTGGTGCAGATGCACATGGGTCTGGCAGGGATTTCCTTGCCTGGAGTCCATAGCTGCTGGCTGGACCTGTGCTGCTTCCTTGCAGGGGCAGCGTGCAGCATCTGCACTGTACTCCCCAGTGCATCACCTAGCAAGAGCACTATGAGATTTTTCTATTCTTCCATGTATCCAAGCTCCCCTTACCCTGGAGGATACAGGATAATGTGTTTGCATGCACAGCGTGTCTTGGGGCAGCAAAATTTAAACAGTGTTTCCAGCTGGATGTTGCCCTTGACAGCATCTAGCAGTGCTGCTCCTCTTGGACCAGTGGGATAATGCAACGGGCACAGCTTTGAAACAGAGCAATGAATCAGGAGCATTTAATGCAGTGGCAAGCAAGTGTCATTTCTTGATTAAAATGGGGGTTTTCCTAGTGAAAAACCACTTTAAGTTAAAACGTTCTGCAAAAGCTTTATGCAACTATAAAATGTGTGTGTGCATCTCTGTTAAAAAGTTGAAATCCTTAGCTGTGAATTTTACTCGTACTGAAATACGCCGTATAAGATTTCACCTTGGAATAGAATTTAATGGCCAAGTTTAAATTCCAACGATGGGTGCTTATTTTGGACATGGTGATTGGCACTTCATTATAATGGTGCTAAAGTAAATACTGTTAATTTAAGGGTCTGACTAAACTCTGGAAATGCTTTTAGAAGTTTAATGCAAAAGGTATGTTTTATAAAATATGTATTACTTCCTTTTAAGCCCAGTTGTGTGAAATTCTTATTAAATTGTGTTTCCTGGAGACGTATTAAATAATAATTCTGGCCAGGCAAAACCATGCTTAAGCAGTTCTGTTACAAAGGCAGCATGGTTTAGGACACAATGTGCACGAGGCCTGAAAGTTTCTGCTAGCAGGGTAGAGGCAATTAACTTCCCAGCTGCATCTGCAAGACTGCAGACTGGGCAGAACTGCTTGCTTTTGCCTTGCAGCACTATTCAAACCCTAAAGATATGATGATGCTAGCCAGGCACTTAGAGATGGCTGGGGAAGAATATCCAGCAACAGGGCAGGTAAAGGTAGTGCCTTAATGAAGTGTGCTAGAGCACAGTACACATCCTTGTGTAGCAAGGCTGAGAAACCAGGAGGAAATTGCAAGAAGAAGAGATCCCAGTTTTGAAGATGTTGGCAGTTTTGACCAGGAAGGATGACTTTTACAATACACTTCTGATTTATTCTTGAGGCTTGCTAATTAGAAATGGAGAACTGCATGGAAGTGCAGGCAGAAGGACAGGCTAAATATGTTGAAATTGTTGCTAATGAAAGCTGTCCCTGGGAAGCATTTTCACTTCTGAGGCCTTGCACGTTGCAGAAGACATACTTAGGTCATGGGAAATCCAGCTGTATAAGAGACTAGAAACAAACTTCCTACTAGCTGCCATGTCGAAATGGCTGTTTGGGGAAAAAGGAGCATTTTAAGTGAATTGGGTGATTCCATTGGAATTGAATATACTTAATCCAGATCTCTCTGGAGAACGTTTCCACAGTTCTGAGGGCTACAAGCGAAGACTTTAAAGTGTACTTGAAAGAAAAAAAAAGGGGGAAACTTCAAATGGAGATGTGCATCAGCACCTGCTCTGAACAACTCATAGATTTTGGTAATGTGTTTTGGGAGTGACAAAAGATCTGTATTCAGCCAACTGAACACAGCTACAGTTACTGAACAGAACTCCAAGCTTGACCCTAAGATTCATTACTCCTGGTGAACCTTATAGTCTGTATTTGGCTGTATGGGAGGTTGCAGGTGCTTTGGTCGTGTGTGTTCATGCTGCAGCTTTGTAATAGCAGAAGAGGAGACTAAAGAATTTCTATTCCTGTGTATTTCTGCAGATAGAAGGAGTAGAAAAATGCACTGATGTTCTGCTTTTTTCTACAGCTGGGGAGTAAAGGTAGTGATCAGCCTGTGCTTGATAACAGTGCTCACAAGGACAACTTCTCCTTAGAAACGTCAATTGAATTTCAATGGAGAAAAAAAACCCTCTTAACTCCTAGCTGGGAATTTTGGGACAATTTGCCTTCCTTTTGTTTTAAGGAGATAACTTATTTCAGAGAGAGCTGTGAGCTGTATTTACAAACTCAAGTTTTTATTCTTGGTGGGGCTTCTTTCTGGAGACAGAAAGTGGTTATGTGAATCGCTGGAATCCTTTCCTTCAGGAAAAGAGTTACAGAGACAGATTATGGCTTTGTGTAAGTTAACTTAAAACTTTGTTTTTAATGAGCAGAAAACTTCAGAGTTTGAAAATGCTGTAAATGAGAATTGTGTCACAAAGCTCATGTTTTATCTTTGCGGCCTACAAAGGTGTTGAAAGCAGAGGCAGCTTGACATCCCATTTGTGTTGGCTTTTGCTAGTAGAGAGGCTCTGAGTTTTTCTTGGTGTCTTCAAAATTCCCCCCTTGAGGTATTTTACTCACTAGTTTGTGTGCAAAATGTGGGGTTGTGATTTACATTCTAAATTTCAGCACGACACATCAGCCATACTAAGTGGTCTGTGCCTTGTCTAGACATCTGACAAACTGTTACAGTCGTTCAGGGGAAAAAAAAAAACCACCAGTTTTTGGTATCTCAGCCCCCAGTTGCTGCTGCTGTAGCTGCTAGATGGAATTTGCTTTAGAGCTTGATTCTTACCAGTTAAACATTGCTTCAGCTTGGAACTTTATATGTGCACTGAGCTTCTGGATGAGGTCAAATGCAGGGCAGCCAGTCATTTTATGCTGTCTAGCTCTGTCAAATTGTCTTACATGAATGTAATACTGCCTTGGTTGCATAAGTAAGAAAGCTGAAAAGATATGAATGTCAAGATAGCCAAGTTCCCACGGAAGAGTGGTTTAGAACTGGAGCTTATATTAAAGCTCATGTTACTTACTGGCCTAATTAAACTAGACAAGCCTTTATACCTGCCAAATATATAAATAAAGTCTGTGACTGCTTTGTGCTGACACAGCCTCTTGATAACAGCAATATCTTGTCAGGTGCTTTACTTCTTAAGGGGGTTCATTTTGGTGGGAGATGCTGCTTCCCTGGAATGGCAAGCATTTTTATAGCAACAAATTATGAAGTCGTGTGAGATTTGTTTTGCAGCCTGAAAGAATGATTTATTTACAGTACTATATGGTGCAGAACTCGCATCTCATCAATGCAAGCATCACCTCTTCTGCTTCTCAGCTGAATAAATCACACGTTAGCAGTAGCTGGCATTTTGCATTGTTTCCCTAAAAAAGACATTTTTGATTTGCATTCTTTGATAAGACTCAGCTTAGTGCACTTTTCTTTTTGGGATTATTCCCTCTAATCTTTTATTTACACTGAATTTTTATTGAAGTATTTAGAGTTAAATGCACTTCTGAATGTACAATATGCTTGTAAATTTAATATTCACTTCCATTTTTAGGAAGAGTCTCACTCCCTCCAGCACATGAGCTGAAATCCAAGTGGGAAAACCTGTTGGGACCTAAATACAAAGTTATGGTATGTTATCTTCCACTAAACTGCATTTGTGTATGTTATTTCTTTAAATTTCAGATCTGTGAGCTTGGCATTACAGGCTTTTTATAGAACAGTTTAGTGTTTAGATCAGCAACATCAAATTCTCTTTTTCTGTAACATCAAATCTGAAATATAGGAGTGTTATAATGAGTCGTTGGGGTTTTTAAAATTATGTTCTTATGGATACTACTGCTATATAGATACTAGACAGGAACAGTGAGTTAAGAAAATCAACTGTCCTTTTAAATCTGCATCATAGCAGCCCCTTAAAATATGTGGCATTTTTATGATTTATTTGCTTTATTGTACACTGGGAAAAAAGGCTCGGGACAGAACTTCTGTGCTTCACAAAGAATCTTACAATTTTATTAGAAGAATGATTCTCAAACGTGCTGGGAAAACAGGAAGTAATTCACAGTAGTGTAACTTTGTGGTGCCAGCGTCTATTAGGTATTTCTTCACTTCATATGAAATAATTGCCAAGCAAAAGTTTGTTTTGATGAATTGTTGTGAGGAGTTGACTGAAATTGTAACTCACAGCTGCTTTTCAGTGCAGTGCTGGCCAGCGAGTGCAGAGAAAAGACTCCAGCCAGTGTTCTATCTGAAGGCTTAAAAAATTCTCACCACCACCACCACAAAAATGCCCTGTTTGCCTTTGCAACGCTTGCCCAGTTGATTTAGAGACACTTATTTTTACTACTTGGAGTAGCCATCGTTCCAGTCACTGGCTGGAAGATTTAAAGTAGCTTTAAGAATTGCCTTGAGAAACTCGCTTCTCTCCTTTCCATTAGCACTCCTTTAAGATCTGAGGTTCGTGTAAGATTATGTACATGATGCAATAAATCTGTTTGGCTGCCCACTTCAGTTGCTTGGTATTCCCATCCTTACATTTTAGGAGTCTGATATTACTTCCCTTAGCACTATCACACTTCCCACAGAGGACGAAAACCTGCTTAGTTTGTGAAACCACCCATTTCTAATTCTTCTTTAGCTGCTGCCAGTGAACTGTCAGGAGTGAAAATGTTAACGATTGGTCTTTTTAAATAATAGAGGGAAACTGTTGTGGCATCCCATTCTGAAAGCAATTTTTTGGTTTTTCCAATACCTGTCATCTGTAGCTCTAGTTACGCTTGGCTGTGCTCAGTAACATTGTTTGATTTCAGCCTGATAGCAGTCCCTGTTCCATGGTGTCCTCACCCCAACACTCAGCTCCTACAGGTGCTTCAAGGTGCCTACAGGTCTGAGTGTTCTCTCAGAAGTAACATCTAGAGAAGTATTTCTCTTCAGGTGAAACAGCCATTTGAAGAGGGGGTCATGTGTCATTCATGGCTTCTGTGTTGCTGATCCTTTGTGGTACCAATGGAAGGAGCTAAGAT
>NW_008598105.1:31459-54100 GCF_000691845.1 Merops nubicus
GACCCTGGAAGCCTGTGCAGGGATGTAGAACTGTGATATTAGTTGCTTGGTGAAGTGTGAGCAGTCAAGCTGAGGAGTTGCAGATTCATTTAGTTACAACTGAATGGACATGAAATGGTTTCTCTGTTGGGACAAATACCCTAGGTACTAGAAAACAAGATGCTGGAAGCCCTACTTAAAATTGGAGCCAAAAGAAAAAGCTGAGGTTTAGTGTAGTTTTGTAGGTATTTCATTAAACTAAAAAATTTCCAAAGGAGGCTGAAGTTACCTGATTTTTTTGCAAGGTTGTATGTTTTCCAAATCCAACAAGTGTAGCAGTCCTCCCAAACATTCAACTTCAGTGTCCCAAACTCCAGCCCTGGTTCATAGATCACCACAGATGTCATCTTATTACATTTAAAATTGGAGTAAATAACCTTCTAAGGTTACAGACAAATAAATTATGTTAAGGAAGAACATGACAAGAAAACTGGTGGTGAGCATGATTATTTTATTAATACTTGAAAAATGAAGATATGGTGAAGGGATTTCTTGTCACTGTTTTAAATAATCCACTTTAGTTTCAAATTTGGTAATTAAACACGTCTTTTAAGCTGTTTTAGAAACATGCTGCAGAGGATGGTGGTTTAGTCTAGATGTTAGATGGCTGCACTATAGCCTGAAGTAATAACTTAAGCTATCATATTTTTCAGATTGATTGGCAAGTCAGTTTGGATGTTTGTGTCAAACATAATGGCATTTTGTGCTTATACAGGATTACAGAACTTGACTAAAATTGGCACTTGGGCTTTGGGAATAGGATGATATTGGAGTCTGCTCATAGTGCATAATCACCACATTCCTAGCTGTAAATGTTCTGTGTCTGTAAGATTTTCCTAAACTTTGTTTAAAATTATTTTCCATCAGTGTGACTTTGCTTAAGTACAGTTTATTTTGCTTGTAATTTTTTTTGCCAGAATTCATCATTCTGGTAAAGTCTTTACTGTCCTGCTATTGAAAAACGTTACGATGTGTGATTTCTAGGTTGTAAATGTGGATATGCCCATTACTGATGACTTGGAGCTCCAGAAGTACTCAAAGGTATGACTTACATGATGGTTTCCTTCATGGTATATGTTGGCAGAGTAATCCTAGGAGGGCATGACACAATTCTAGATTTATCTGTTTCAGTCATTTGGTGGCTTTGTGGCTCTATCTTACTTTTCCATACAAAGTGTGCCAACATTCTGAACTGGTCCTATACCTTTTTGTAGCATAGGCAAATGAACCTTTTAACACCCCTTTCTTATCCCTCCTCCCAAAAAAAAAAAAGGCCCCTAAACCCAAACCATGTGTATAAGCATCAAATTTTGGGGTATGTAGTTGCATTGAAATTCAGTTGTTGAAAGCCACTACAGAATGGAGCAGAGGTTGGAACTCTGCTAACAATGTTGTCATCCTGCAGAGGAGTTTGCCACAGTGATCCTGGCTCAGGGGTGGGGAGGACCATCTAACCAAAATGGTCAGAACTGAACTTAATTTCACTCTTCTGAGACTTCCGAGAGATTTTCAAGGTGTCTATGTTAATATGGTGCAAAGGAGATCTGTGGAGATGATTCATTTACATGCTTGTGGGGGTGTCTCAGTGGAGAAGGGCCATGAACTCCTAATCAGACATGAGTGTGAGGGAATGTTGAGGGCAATGAATTGCTCCTTTTACATGAATATCTAGAATTAATTTGGAAGCAGAAGGACAGTCAGCATTTCAACTTAAGTAATAAAAAGCCAGAAATCAACCAAACCAAAGGAGCAGATACTGCTGCTCATCTCTTCTCCTCAGGTTGCCATGATTTCTGCTGTCTTGTCTGGGTACTGTGTCAGTTTTATACTAGCCTTCCATTAACAGATCTAAGACACTAATAGTTGGAGGCTCCCTAGAGAAAAATTCCAGATTAAGGAGGTCCACTGGGAAAGAGCTAACACAAAATCAGGCATTTCACCTTGCAGAAACAAGGATGCCAGTATTATTAGCTATTTGCAGGGGACACTTCATGGATATTTCTCCTGCCTCAGTGTAGCTCCTAAAGGAGTGAGACAGCTGACTGCGAGAGAAGTTTTTGTGGGGATTATAAAATTTTTTTTTCAGTTTTGTTGAAAACTGCCCTGGTTTACACTGGGACAGAATCCCAAGCCTGCCTGTGGTCTGCAGGCCATTAGCAGGTTGGAATCAGGGCAGCTGACCCAAGCTGGCTGCAGGTGGATCCCAGACCATAAACATCATGTTCAGTATAAAGGGGGAAGTTTGCTGAGAACAAGGGGGTGTCCTGACCCTTTTCCTGCTCCCGAGGACTGCCCTCCCATTTGCTGTGACCACTGTGCATTTACTGGGCTGAATATAACTTTGTTTGCTTTATACTGTCTTTGGTATCAGTTTGGCTGTTTCATTAAATCCATTTTTATTTCAATCCATGAGTCTCCTCTCCTTTTCCTGATCCCCATTCCTGTCTGGAAAGGGGAAGCAACTGCTGCAGTTTAGCCCCAGATATGTGTTAAAGGAAGACAAGCCTTTTGGTTAGGATAGACTTCAGGTGGTACTTTTTTTCTGCATTTTTTCCAGTATGCTAACCCTGTTTAAGAATACAGTTCAGATTGCCTTTTCCCCCAGAGAACAGATGGGGGTTTTTTAATTTGTGCAAATATTTTATATAGAGAAATTATGGACAGATGATGTCAGTATGAAGACTTAATCTTACTGTGTGCTTAGTTTAATTTGAGCTACTGACTCTTATTTGTGTTTATATTGTGGTTGATAAAGATATAGACATTCTCAGCCATACTTACCTTTTGGCAGCTATTACCCATCCACACGCTGAGATTAGGAGTTGAGCTTGACACGTTTGATGGACATCATTATATATCATCCATTGCTTCAGATGGTCCAGCTGCAACACTTGGTCTTCTGCAATTGGAGGATGAACTTCTGGAGGTAAAAACCAAAACACCCCTCACCTCCAAAACAAAAGGGATATATTTCCTGTTTGCTTAGCCTTCTTAAAAATGCTTGTATTAAATTCTAGTTTGGCTGCTGTGTGTGTTCGTAGTAGTATTCAAGAGTGGGTTGTGGAAGTAGTTGGAGTAGTGCTTTGGAAGCCACATTAATTTCCTTCACTGATTCATTCCTCCTCTATGGACAAAATGTCAAATACTTGTGACCTTTTAGTGAATTCATGAGTTTTTTTAAATTAATTTTTAGCATGAGTACCAAGAGTTACAAGGGCAGAGATAATATTTGTGTTGCATGTATTTCTACCTCTGGTCCTTTAGCTCAGTCTTTTGAGCAGTTTGACATCAGCTTTTGTGGTGGATAATCTTTCTTAACATTTGTCACCCCTAAAAAATTTACAGCAGTCTCAGGCATAGTGGTTCCACTTATGCATGATAACTTGCTTGCTGAGTGTTGGAAGACATTTGTGTGTATGAGCTGGTACATCAGTTTGTTTAAATATGTATAAAGAGGTATTGGGGCAGCTTTGATGTTATCAGAATCAGACCAGACCTATTTGCTCAGGAGAAGTATTTATTTGGTAGTATTAAAACAATACCCATTTCCTGTGCATCCATGTATCTACCAGCATCTCATCCTGCAAGTGAAAAGACTTAATTTCTTGTTGAATACCCACTCTTTGTGGAATATTTAGAATTTGAACCTTTTTTTTTTGTGGATGCAAAGAACATTTAATTGACATCAATGGGAACAGAATTAGGCCTTCTGAAAGATTAATTTGTTAGGGGTACAGCTCTCTTGCTTGTACTTGTTGCTCACTCTTTAACATCAAAAATTCATACTGATACCACTAAGACCTAAAACATTTTTACTGCCTAATGGAGGAAATCTTGATTCTTAAAGGAAGAGATTAATGGAATGCTGGAAGTGTTGCTTAAATTCTTTGGCCATTAAAGAAAAAATGGTACACAAAAAACAATAATGCAGTGCTCTAGAGTAACTTGGGAAACTCTAATTGTATATATTTAGCATGTTTTTGTATTACTGTGTACTTATAATTAAGTTCACAGATCTGTCCAGACCTAGTGAGCATAAATTTTTTTTAAAAAAAAAAAAAAAAACAAAATAAAAGTGTGCTCCAGGGCTAAAGCTATATATGCCAGGCTTAACCCAGAGTATGTTTTTGCAGCCAAGTTATAAAACGCCTTAAGTAGGGGTTTGCAATGGAAAAAGTGACAGCCCATTCCCCAGACCAGCAGCTCTACCTGGGCCTGATACAGCCGGGATTAAAATGTGATCAGCAAGGGATTTTTTTCAATATATAGTGTGGTTGAATGTTGATTATTCTTAATGGCGTGTTTGAGTTATGATAGAAAGCATGGTATTTTCTTCCTCCCCTTTCCCCCTCGATTTTAGCTAATTTCATTGTGTTCTTTTTTAGGAGAAAATTGCTTCCTTGTGTCCTAGTTTTGTTATAACATTTCCCTCACTCCTACCTGGTGGCACAACTAACTAGAGTGGGGTGGTGAATGAGTGGGGTGTTGAGCACCTTGTGTGTTTAGAGGCTGATTTCTGGCAGCTGCAAAAGAAGAAACAGGAGTCCCCAAGTCTGCCCTGGAGTGTGGGGTAGCTCTTCTCCATCCATCATGGTATTCTGAGAAGTGCTGGTAGCTTTCCACCACGCTGCCACTCTCAATGCATTAAAAAATCCTTATGCGTAGCTACTTCTGCGTAAATAATTAACTAATGGATTAGCCTGATAGCTCAGCAGTTGCTGTAATTCTTGCAGAAAAAAAAACATAGCAGTTTCTTACCATCTTGGAGGCCAGTTACAGAAAATGGTGGCTCAAGTGGATTGCTGTGTATTCTTGGACAACACTTGAGTCCCTCTAAAGAGCAAGGAGATCTGAGGAGTCTAAGTGGAGGCTCTGCCTCAAGCACACATGTTCAGAGGGGTGTACACATGTCATATATTTATGTGCCATATTTTCTAGGATTAAATGTGAGTTTGTCTACATTAACATTGCAGTTTGGGTTTGGAGTGAAATAATGAAGAGAATCTTCAGTTAGCCCCATTTAGTGTGCTTTGGTTCTTGCTGAACTCGATCTTAATGGTCTTTACCAACTTAAATGATTTGTGTGGTGAAGTGGACTTGGATGATGTGTACTGGATTATTAAAACAGTGGTTGCACTCCAGCAACTTTGGACATGTGGTCATGAGAGCAGACTTGAGGTACCCTGAAAGAAATCCCTGAAACACAGGAGGTGTCAGGATTGAGTCCATAGCATTGAGTTAAAGACCTGCTCTTTTGGGACTGCACTGCTTGCCAGCATAGGTGGTGATCACCTCTCCTACAGGGACAGGCTGAGAGAGCTGGTGCTGTTCAGCCTGGAGAAGAGAAGGCTCCAGGCAGACCTTGTGGTAGCCTTTCCAGTACCTGAAGAGGCCTACAGGAAAGCTGGGGAAGGTCTGTTCACAAGGGTGTGTAGTGACAGGACAAGGGGCAATGGTTTTGAACTAGAGCAAGGTAGATTTAGATTGGACATTAGGAAGAAGCTCTTTACTATGAGAGTAGTGAAACACTGGAAGAAGCTGCCCAGAGAGGTGGTGGAGGGCCCATCCCTGGAGACATTCAAGGTCAGGTTGGTTGTGGCTCTGACCAACCTGCTCTAGTTGCAGATGTCCCTCCTCACTGCATGGGGGTTGCACTAGATGAATTTTAAAGGTCCCTTCCAACCCAAAGCATACTCTGATTCTGTGATGTTCACATCTGTGACAGCTACTGATGTTTTGCTTTCTTCATGTGTCAGGACGGTGCAGGTGGATGTACCCTGTGATATTGCAGGTTATAAAGTACAGAAAACCACTCTGGTTGTTCTTTCCTGAGGAAGTACAACTGCAGTATCCCATTTTCAAAGCAGCATCACTGTATGTCTGTCTATCTATCTACTTTTTATTTTATAAAGTCTGTGGTTTAAAACATCCATTAACAATGGCCTTAGGGTCTTCTTGTTGTCCCTCAGGATCTAAAGCTTATGGATGGTAAGCTTTGACCCATGTCAGTTTTTCTGATTAATTGCTTACTGTAATTGGTTTCTTTTTAACTGTATAAACATTCTTGTGCATTTTCTGTAGGATCTATTTTAGTTTCAAACGTTTTGTTACATTTTAAACAACTGATAAAGCTGTGCAAGTTCTGACTTCACGTTTTTGGATCAAGGTCAAAATGTGTGTTTTCTTAAAATATTTTTAACTAAATTTTTATCTTTTTAATTCAAAAGCCTACACATAATGATGATAATAATAATAATAGATCCCCAGCAAAGAGGTGAGAATGAAATAACAATGGTAGGAAAGGTGCAGGCTGGCAAAAGCAGTGAACAGAAAACAAGTTAGAGGAAGGTGAGGAAAGCAGAAACATGATGTTGAAGAAAGTAGCTTCAGGACCTTGCAGGTGAGGTTTAAGTTATGCAGCAATGCAGGTGTACCTCAGGGGGAACTCCAGGCCTGTCAGCATGACCTCAGTGCCGGGGAAGACTATGGAATGGTTTATCCTGGGGGAGATTATGCAGCAAGTGTGGGAGAAGAGGGGGATCGGACCCAGCCGACATGGGTTCATGAAGGGCAAGTCCTGTTTGACCAGCCTGATCTCCTTCTAGGATCAGCTGACCCGTCTAGTGGATGAGGGAAAAGCAGTGGATGTGGTCTACCTGGACTTCAGGCAGGCACTTGACCCTGTTTCCCACAGCATTCTGCTGGAGAAGCTGGTGGCTCATGGCCTGAGCAGGTGGACTCTTGGCTGGGTTAAAACCTGGCTGGCTGGCCGAGCCCAGAGAGCTGTGAGGAATGGAGTTAAATCCCCTTGGTGACCACACACGAGTGGTGTCCCTCAGGGCTCGGTTTTGGGGCTGGTCTTGTTTAGTATCTTTATCAGTGACCTGGCTGAAGAGATTGAATGCACACTCAGTAAATTTGCAGATGACACAAAATTAAGTGGAAATGTTGATCTGCTGGAGGGTAGGAAGGCTCTGCAGAGGGGTCTGGACAGGCTGGAGCAATGGGCTGAGGTCAACGGGGTGAAGTTTAACAAGGCCAAGTGCCAGGTCCTGCCCTTGGGTCACAACAACCCCGGGGAAGCCTCCAGGCGTGGGAGGAGTGGCTGGAAAGGTGCCTGGTGGAGAAGGACCTGGAGGTGCTGGTGGACAGCCGGCTGAACAAGAGCCAGCAGTGTGCCCAGGTGGCCAAGAAGGCCAATGGCATCCTGGCCTGGATCAAAAATGGCATGACCAGCAGGAGCAGGGAGGTGATTGTGCCCCTGGACTTGACACTGGTGAGACTGAACCTTGAGTACTGGGGTCAGTTTTGGGCACCACAGAATAAAAAAGACATGGAGGTGCTGTAGCAGGTCGAGAGAAGGGTAGTGATGCTTGTGAGGGGGCTGGAAAACATGCCTTATGAGGACCAGCTGAGAGAACTGGGGTTATTTAGCCTAAAGAGGAGGCTGAGAGGAGACCGTATTGCTCTCTGCAACTACCTAAAGGAGGTTGTAGTGAGACTGGTGTTAGTCTCCTCTCCTGAAGTACTGATGATAAGATGAGGGGAAATGGAATCAAGTTGACGCAGGGAAGATTTCGATTAGATAATAGGAAGAATTTCTTCACCGAGAGAGTGGTCAGACACTGGAATGGGCTGCCCAGGGAGCTGGTGGAGTTGTCATCTCTGGAGGTGTTAAAAAACCAAGTAGATATGGTTAGGGAAATGTTGGAGGAAGGTTGGACTTGATTATCCTGAAGGTCCTTTCCAACCATGGTGGTTCTATTATTCAGAAGCATACAGTAAGAAAACTACGCAGGCTTTGCCAGAATCCTCAGGTAAAACTGGACTTTCTATTCAACGGGGAAGACATGTATGCAAAGAAATTTCGTAAAAGAATCTGTCTGATATTATTTTAATTCTCTTATTGTGGATGTATGTCTCCCCTTCTGTGCAGGTCAATGGGGTTGAGCTGTGCGGGAGGTCACGCCGTGAGGCAATCACTTTTCTAAAAGAGGTGCCACCCCCCTTTACCCTGGTTTGCTGTCGGCAGCTCTTTGATGATGGCAATGAGTCCCTTGTGGATGAACCCACCACGGGAGCTTCCCCTCCAGAGCAAAAGGTAGACTTCTCATGTCATTCTGTTGTGTAAAAGGACAGTGACTTTTTGAAAAAGTGCCTGTATTTCTGAGAAAGTCATTTAGCTTTCTAAAGACACTGGTTGGGTTTTTTTTTTTCCCTTTTACTGTTTGATCCAGACCACTTTTCAGTCTTAACATTTCCTAAAAGATATAGTCATATGAAGCAGTTTTGTATTAAATTGTCATATAAAGGTGCCTCAGCCATTCACTTTGGATTCATAAAGGGTAGCTGGTGTTTCAGTGAACGATGGTTCTTGTTTGCAACACGAGTACTTTTAGTACAGTTTGTACAGGCTGGTCATGAGAAACTTCATTGTACTATAAATACCAGGCAGGTAAATGGCCATGCTGACTATGGACACACATTCATCATTCTTACACTTAATAGGTGAGTGAGAACTCTGAATTATACTAAATCACATCCTTGCCACCATTAGCTGATTACTTCCATATTCTGAGTAGGTTTTTATAGAACTGGGAAAAAATGAACTTAATGTTTCTTTCCATTGCAGAAGCTTTAAAGTCTCAGACTAAAGCTTCACACTTGTCATGGTTGTTCCCATTATAAAAAATATTTACACCTTGACTTCTCATCCTTTTTGATCTAATTTCCTCAGAGGTGGAGAGTTAAACAAGAAATATGGATGTTTCATGGAAGAATGAGGTGTACAGTATTATGCCTTTTTGTAAAAGACCCTTTTTGTTGCAATAGCACTTGTTCCACTGTGCTTTTTGATGTTGAATTTTACCATGTGCAGCATGTTGGTTGAACATCTTTGCCATAAGGTGATATGAGTGAGCAGAGGTTGCCTTCTCCTTAGAGCAATCTCACAATATTTCTGCTTTCCTTTGTCAAGAGGACCAAGAACATGTGGAAGAAAAATTTCTTCCATTTCTGTCATGGCACTGCTCTGTATAATAGGCATATGTGTCCAAAGAAATAAAGTTAAATCATTGTGAAGTTAATGGTGCAAGACGTTTTTCCTGGGGTATCACACATTGATGTTTTGTAAAGATTGTATTCATAAAACAGCAGTAATATTAAAACACAAATTTATAGACAATGAAAGATGCCTTTTTGGAAGATATACATGAAGCTGTCCTTACCCAACAAAATTGGGTCACTATCCCTCTTTCTTTTATACCTTAGCCCAAAAATTGTGAAAGAAACTGCTTTTTCAGATGAGGTACTATTTGTATACTTACAGTATAAGATTTTTTTTTTTTTTTTCAAATTTAATGCTGCAAGTACCAGAAGTGCCTGATCACTTGGTCTTTCTATTAGCTGTCTGTGATTAAATCTTTTATGCTAAGATGTTTATTTTTCCTTTATGCCTCTAATGGGACAGTTGAAGTTCATCAGCTTGTAACAGGTTAGTAATATTATAACAACTAATTTGACTGATACATGAATATTTGTGTGCCAGGTTGGGTCCAAGGCTCAAAACACAGAGGCATAGTGCCAAGGGAGTATCCAAGGCAGCAAGCTGGAGAAAACTGAGATGCATAATGTTCCATGAAGTTGTAATTCCATAAAAGGTCATATTTTAGGGCATGTATGAGCTATTAATAATAAAAATATTGAGGGAATGGTGTGTGTAAAGAACTGGGAGAATAGTGTTTGAACTAGAGCTTTTGTTTTTCAGGTAAAACCAGAGGAAGACATTAATCCTGAGGAGGAAGAAGGGGAATTAGCATTATGGTCTCCTGAGGTGAAGGTTATTGAACTGGAGAAAGACAGAAATGGTTTAGGATTCAGCATTTTAGACTATCAGGTATATACTTTTTTGTGTAACTGAATACTAAAAATCCCTTTAATCTTGTATAGTCCCTTTAAAATGTTTTGTACTGGGTACTTGGGCCTACAATCTGTGTAGGGCAAAGTAATTTATTTTGAGGCCATCTCTATAAAGTATAGTGTAGGGCATGTTCTAAACCAGTCTGATTATCAGACGTGATAAAGTGCAAAATCTTCAATCAAACTCCACCTCATAACTCTGAGTTTAATGGCTAAATGTTGGCAGGAGGTTGGGTTTTGTTTTAACTTGAAATGACTTTTCAACTATGAGTGTGGTATTGCAACATCATTTCCTATGTACCCAACTTAATGAGTCTTTTGCTTTTTCTCCCCTCACTGCCTCAAATCACCTTTAATTTATAGAGTGTAGGCCCATGCTGACACGTGGTTTGTGGTCCCACTCAAGTCATGGAAAGATTCACTCAGGCTTTGAACTGGGCCATGAAGAGCAGAGTCTGCAGAGGTAGCTTCATCAGGACTGGCCTTCACAGTCCAAAGGGAACACTGGGGCTGACAAGTGAATTGGTCTTGCAAAACAAGTTTCTGTAAACACAGATTTGCTTTAATACATCTATTTAATTTATTAGTATAAAAATAGAGATTGAAGAATCTAGTTAAGAGTGGTTCTGTTATGCTTTTCTGCTTGAGATATTAAACCAATATGCCAGAGATACAGGTAGAACAGGTAGGGGGGAAGTTAGCTTTCAAAAGTAATTCATAGCTTAAAACATGATTTCTCCAAGAAGAACCATTTTGGGGTAGATTATACACTTGATTTCTAAGGAGTTTAACAATTAACAGACAAACCTATAACTGGGGGGCAAATTCTACTACAATTAATGAGGCCTCCTTTCAAAACTATTGGTTTCAATTCAGGATGTAGAAACTCTTAAAATCTGTAGTCAGAAAAATTTTCTTCATGTTTCTAGTCAACGTGAGGTATTTTTAAACCTCTAGCAATCATATTTATAAGGAAATAAAATAGCTGGATCACTCTGTAATAATATACACATCACATCTGAATTCTGCCTAAAACGTCGTCGTGTAATAAAATGTGTTCAACTGTTGTGCATAAACGTCAAGTAACATAAAATTCTCTTTTTGATACAATAAGGCATGAATTGGGAATGAATGAGAATAAAAAATATCTGAAGTATTATGCAAACCCATTAATTCTATATTTTTACCCGTGTGATTTAAGATTGCTGAAAATAGATCCCGTTAGTCACTTTTGCTGACACATGTTGTGTCGCAGTGCCAGCTTTACTGTAGAGTTGCTAGGAGTCTTTACAGAGCAGTAACACACAGATTTGCTTTTAAGTTCTCATATAATCAGAATTAATGAAGGCTTTAATAACAGGCTTTTTATTTACTTATTCGCAGATGCAAATACACGAGCGATGTTGTGGTACTTTCAGCTAAATTTAAATACATTCTAATCAGTTCTAAATGAGTGGCAAACCACTTAATCTCAGATCTTTATAATTTCAAGATATTTATGTATAAAGTGTGCTCTTTTGTTTGGGATTTGCCTCTTAGATCTTTTACAGTTTTCATCATCTGCAGATTAATTTTTATAGAGAGATATTTGTGACTGTGTCTGTGTTTATGTAAATACATCCATCACATTCTGGAGTGCAGGGCAAAGAAAATAAATAATTGTCCGTGCTAGATTGCAGGCAGGGGAAAAAAAAAAAACCAAGTATGTGGTTCCTGGGAACAGAAAAGCAGATTTGCTGAGAAGCACAAAATTACAGTGAAGTGTTTAATTTGGGCTTAAAGGACCTGGAGACATAACTCTGTTTTTTACATTTCTTTTTTGGAAATTTACTGTTCTTTAAGATATTGGAAATTTGGTTGGTTGTTTTTTAGGTGCATGCCCTTTGTTTTGCAAGAAAAGATTCAAGCCTTATAATGGCAAGTGACACTCCTTGCACGAGATACCCACTGTTGATTTTGTTCTTCTTGAGTAATCAGATGGGGGTTTCTATTATTTTATTTTATTTTATTTTTGAATGAAGATGGGTATTCATGTGGCCTAGCTCCATGGATCAGTGCATCAGTGAGAGACCAGCCTTTTTAGGCTCCTGTTAGTGTTGTTGGAGGTAGGCTGGGCAGCAAAACACCTTTTAAGAGGTGATTCTGGGCAGAAGGCCTGTTGGTGGTGGTCATAATTACATACCTAAGGACTGGCTCTCTCTCAAACCAGCAATGCACTAACATTACTGCAGTACCCACGTGCACCAGCCCATTTTGGTGGCTTCTTGTGAGGGGCTTGTGACTTATCTGCAATATTTCAGACATGCTGCTCGTACAGGCGTGTTTGTGACAGTGAGCCATGCCAGATGCACCACTGGAAGAATGCTAAGCAATTAGAGACCAGGCTGCTTAAAGGGCTGTGGAAGTTTCTTCCTACTGCTCTCCTTTCATATTTGGTATCTGTTTTGAAGCACAGGGCTTTTTACCTTTCCATCTTAGTTTTGATTGTAGAATTAGACATGGCGCTGAATGCTCTCAGGGTGTATAATTTATAATATTTGTCATTTTGTTTTCTCAAAGCTGACTACATACTTGGCATAAAGGGTCTTGTGCCTCAGTTGTCTGAAACACTGTGCTTCCTAAGGCAGGCTCTGAAAAAAAGTGTTAATAAAAACTCTTTAAGAGGTAGAATAGGAACCTGAGTACATAGAAAACTGAATGCTGAGATCAAGAAAATATTACACTAGTATATTAATTTTTAATGGACTGTCTTTCTAATAATGTTTCATCTATCAAATAAATGATAAGCCTATCCCAAGTGACTCGCAGGGTATTCCCAGAAATGTACAAGCATAATTCCAATGCCTATATATTTTAATGAACTAATTACAAATTAATTATACCAATTACGCATAATCAATAGCATTGCTACTTTTTTCTGTGTTTTCTTTTGTCTGTCTTTAGGGATTTAGAAGGCAGCTCTCTTTTAAGCATCTCTTTTTAATAAGCTCCTCTTGGAAGGCCTGTACACATTCCTAAAAATTTGGGATACCCTTAGAGAAATAGCTGTGCCCTCTTTGCACAATGATTTGTAATTACCTGGTAGGAAATCTCCAATCTTTGAGACTGCTGCTCTGCCAGCAGGGTCAGTACTTGGCGAGAGGGGAGGGGGCTGGGGAGGCTGCTCTGGTGTGTCCCTGAAACAATCGGTTTCACTCGACTTTCTTTTTCCCCTCCCGGTGTGATGGCTTATTGAAATAAGAAACACTGAAGAGGTCTTACAATGAAACCTTCTGTGTATTTTTCTATTGTCACCACTGTGTTGGGATCTTGTCAAAGCTCTTAGGCCAGGCATTGCTTTCTCTTGATAATGCTCTGGTGAAAGGCCTGTGGAAGGAGAGGCTCAGTGTGCCGCGCTCCCTGCAGCTGATAACACATGGAGCTCAGCAGAGGCCCAAGGAGCAGCCTGGCCATGCTCACCATTCTATCTCCAGCAGGGACCTTGCCCCCCTTCTGGCCATTAAAAAGGTGTGCTGTTCGGTCTTCTGGCCAACTTCTCCCTGAAGCAATATACTCTCCCTCCCTTAATTTCCTTGTAATTTCAGTTGGAGAAGTTGCTCTCTTTTCCACCTCCTAACTAACTTTTATGTAGTGTTGCTGGCACAGTTAGCGGCAAGTACGTTTTGATGGCGAATGGGGGACCCAGTATGCTGTTTGGAGAGTGCTTTGGGATCATCTGAGATGCAGGGGGCTGTGGTGAGCATATTTATTGTGCTTTGTCAATAGACGTGCGAGTATCCAGCTTGACAGTAACTTTGTCTAGCCTGAAGCTAAACCTCCAAGCCAGCAAGTCAAGAGCTAAGCCATTGTTATTGAGACCAATCAGTTTTCTTAGAAAGAAATTAAAATGGATGAGGGCATGGTATGTCATCAGGTTAAAATAGAGGAGAAGGGCTCTATAAAAACCATGGTGATCCCAGGGCGTTAGAGCAAGAAGAAAGAAAAATCATACAAGGTGAAGACTTCCAGAGGAAAAGAAGAGATCACAATAGTATAAAAGGTACTTTGAGTGGCCCTGAAACAGTGACCCTTTACTAAAGACCTGATGCATGCAGCCCAACAGATTCTGTCTGTGATGTTCTACAGAATTATTGGAAAAACCACAGGTAGCTGAATTGCAGATTTCTCGAGGCAGTATTGACCAGAAGGTAACTTGAATGGTCTGATGAGCTTTTATCAAATTAAACAAAAAGCTGAATAGACTTTATGTGGAGCTTAATTTACTGTGCTTTGAAGTCAGGGTATTTTAAAGCAGCTGTTCTAAAGTGTGTGAAACTGGAGAGGGCAAGGGTTGAAACAGAAAGGGTTGACATTTTACATAGCTCTTAGGAATGCCTGTAAGATGCTGTTTCTCTCCATCTCTGCTTGAGAGGTGAGTCCCCCATGCCCAGCTGCTTTTGCACAGTACCTAGCTGCCCTATAGACCTGCGGGGCTGTAGAAGCTCATAGGCAAATCTGCTGCAAGAGGATGTAAATACCTACACATCCATGGAAGCAGTAACAGGCATTTCAGCACTGTTAGGAGCTTCATGTTACCCAGAACTGAAACAGCATGAGGTGTGCCTGGGTCAGTGGTCAAGGGGGTTCAGACCATAGTCGAGCAACAGGGACTCCACAGCCACCTTATTCCTGGCCTGATCTTTATTATCACCAGCAGCTTTTTCTTGCTGTTCAACGTTGAACTGAAGCCTTTTCTGCTGCACATTCAGTAGGTTATGTTTTGTCCTTCTCCCAGGGAGCATGGGAAACAATTGTTTTCTTTTTTATAACAAAATCACTGCATAGTCATTCACAGCAGGAAGTGAAGCAATTTAAGTGTCTCCAAATATCTTTCCTCTTTTCTTTACGCCCCAAACAAACAGGCTCCAGATGTAGACTTACAAAAAAAGCAAACTGATTTCTTATTTGTAGAAGGTAGTGTTCAACTAGATAATATTTTAAGTTTGTTTTTTTTTTTTTAATTTCTTGGGCTGTTCAACAGTGAGATGCAGGCTGGAATGCTTTGACTTGTTGCTGGCTAAACGTTTGCCCTCTTGTGATGATTCGAGCTTTGTCTGTCTTGTGATCAGTTTGTTATGAACAAAGAAGGATATTCACGTCCTTGTTAAGCACATTTTCACCTGGTCATGTGATGGAAACCTGTAGCTTACTGGCAAAAGCTGCACAGCTATATTAAAAAGCAGTTTTACAATGGCTATCAGCTTGGTACTGGGAAAACTGATAAAGGCAGTTTTTCTCCCATCTCTACAACCCATCCACATTCATTAACATCAAAGTTCCATAAGCCTCAGTACCAACTGTGTTGGTACTCATCTCACGGAGGATTTGCTTCTCTCCCCCTATGGGAAAGTTCTGCATCCTTTAAATCATATTAAGCTGCTGCATTTGTAAAATAATTCTTAATAGTGTGTCATGAATTGAATTCAGTGTAGCTTTTTGAAAAAATTCTCTTGGAGTTTAGCTTAAATACTACTTTTCAGGACTGAAGAGATGGTGAATGCAATCAAGCAAATTCCTGGTAAAGTTTCTAGGGCGTTCATGATTAGTGGTTTCCAAAACCTCAGTGCAGCAGTACTAAAAGCATTGGGAGACCAGAAACCACTTTAATAAGAAATCAAAGAGACTGTGTATCTCAGCATAAGGTACAGACAGATACACAAGAATGGCTTCCTGAGGTGGGGAACTGGAGAACGTGGATGCAGGAAGTCACGTTAGGGCTCTGATATGCCCTGACTGCAGGCTTGGGGGAGGCATCGGGCTGACCCCAGGTGGGAAGTGAGGAGGGAATCTCATGCACAGAGAGCAGTGGCATATCCTAGGGGCAGCCCTACTGTCTTTTGTCAGCTTCAGCAGCCAGAGTTCTGGACTATACCTGAGTTTGCAGGGAAACTGGAGCATTACTGAGAACATCTGTTTTTCCTTGGTTTGTCACATATCCTTGAAATAAATGCTAAGCAGTATTATTATTAACCTTTAGAAATGTTTTCCCTATTCCCCCAAATTCTACAATCTGGTTGTTCTTTTTCATTTCCTGCTAGGAAGAATAGCTTTTAATAAAAACAAAAAACCCCAAACCAAAGAAATTCATTATTATTCCACAGATGTCTTCTGCCTGCAAGAGAAGGCGAGAATTTAAAGGGACAAAACTGTAGCTAGATTTTCTGTTCACCACTTGGCAAATCTCAGCCAGGGTAAGATAATGCAGATAAGACGAGAGGAAACCATGCAACTGTGTGCTGCTTATCTAAAAGCTGCCCCAGTCTTTCAGTTAGCACGTGGAAACAGTGGAGCAATGGACATGTAAAAGCTCAACCCAGACAGCTCCGGATCTGTTCTGAACCGATGAGATTTGAGGTACTGATGGATAAGTATGAAGAATTCTGAAGAGTGGTGGAACTTATGGGATATTGTTTTCTTAAAACCTCACCAAATCTAAATAGTACTGTTGTACTTGGAGTTTTTCTGTCTGTTCTCACTGTGTTTGCAGTGGCCTTAAAATTCACAGCACCCTTTTTGCCTACCCTTCTGTCTTCTCCACCATCCATATTGTTGCAAGTCTTCTTTGGGCCAGGTCACTGTTTACAGATCCTTGTTGCAAAATACAGCTTATCCTGTCCTATCTCTTCTTTTTTTTTTCTGCAGCTTTTTCATTAGGAAATCTTCCATAATTCACACATTTGCTGGTTATGATGCAAGCTGTCCATGCAGAGAGCTCTGGTTTGTTTGAAAACACATCCTGCAGTTCCACAGACAGTTAACAGAGTTGAGGTCAGCACACCAAACTGGTGGAACTGCTACCTGGGCTGTCATGGTGGATTTTTAGTTCAGGGATTATTTGAATTTGAAAGCTGATCAAACCCAGAATATGTGTTAAGACCACTGACTGTAGGTTATATAGGTGATACCACTTATATTTTTTCCTCTGGCTTGTTGGTGTTGTTTTTTTCTTTTTGCTTTTCCCACACATCTCTGTCCCTTCTTTATCTCATCACACAGTGTCTTTCCTCCATTTCCTTATGAGTTCAGGGTTTTCTTTTTTGCTTATCTCTGTGGCTTTTCCCTGTAGTCAGCATTCAGTATGTTTTTTTTCTGGAGCTGGAAAGTATAAGATATTAAGAGAGTCTAATGAATGTGATCCCTGTGACTTTAGCTCTGTTGAGAGCAAATATGAAAGGCAGATGAAACTGTGGGCTGATTGAGAAGTTTGATAAATTAAAAGATAGTGACATGCACCTGAGTCCACTGCACAGTGACACGTTCAAAACTGCCAGAGTCAGTGCCTATCTTTGATCTTTTCATTCGAGAACAGCAGCAGTGCCTAAGATCTTTCTCTTTTGATCATTCCCTGGGGGCACGTTGGTCCCAGCGATGTGCTTCGTGTCCCTCCTGTGCGGCAGAGGAGCAGGGACTGTGTGCTGCTTGCCAGCTCTGCCAGACCTGCCTGGGGTGGGGGAACTGCTGGCCACCATGCTCATTCTTGCTGTAGAAGCCTGATATGACTTCAGATCCCAGATGATGAAAGCCCGGGGTGGGAAACCCATTGTGCCACCTACTCTTATTTTGCTGTTCTCTCGCCTCCTCTGGGTGTGGCTCTGTATGGTTGGTTTGTTTTTTTCTTTCTCTGTGAATTCCTGTTTCTTTGCTGACATTTCCCACCACAAAGTTTTGATTAATGCTGGCTGCGGGCTAGAGCTTCTGAAATTCATTGCCTTATTCCCTCACTGCAGATCAATAAATACTTATGTTTTATTTCCAGTGCTTTGGCTTACATCACAGAAAAGTTCAACGTTCCTCCTTGAATACTGTTCTGTATTTAAGTTTGTATTACTTCAGCACATCAGCCCGTAGTTTATTTCTTTGGAACAGCCAGAGGCTGTGCCTTGTGGAGTTTTCTTCCTAAGCAGTCCTGCTGAGTGCAACCTAATGCAAGTGGAAGAGGTGGAAACAAACGTTAAACACTTTGAATTTTGGTCTGATGGCACATGCAGTGGATCTAACAAAAACTAGTTGAGCGCTTTCTCGGGGATGTTTTTTTTTAGGCTTCGGGGTACCTTTGGAAGTTTCTGTGGCAAACTCCTATAAATATGTTGGAGCGATAGAACAGGAGGTTTGGACAATGAGTCTCCATCCTAAATTGAGGCCACCTTAAGGAGGAAGTTGGCCCTCACTCAGAGCTGGCTTTTTCATGTCTTCCACTTCTGTTGGGAAGTACTTAGTGCCTTTGGAAAGGCTGCACGTTGTTTCTCGCCCTTGACTCTTGCATCCCATGGGCATCTTTGGTGCATACGTGGAGGGTGGCTCTGCAAAGGAGACGAGTGGCACGTGACAGAGTGAGAGCCTGAATGAGTATTTTGAGTCATTTCACAGCACTGAGCACACAGGTATATCACTCTGTGCAGTTCTGCCATCGTTCCACACAACAGCAAGAGGAACATGAAATGTGTTGGGTCCTCTTCCTTGTTGACAAGTGTATGCTCCTCGCACAGTATGCCACAGTGCTGTGCCTGAGAGTCTTTCAGTCTGGTATCTTACTTGCAAACTGGAGAAGTTTTAAATATGGATATGTATGTTAGACCTGGAAGTGGTCCCATGCAAAATGTAATGAAGCTGGGCTGCTCTGACCTCTGAGCTCTAACATGTGTTTGTTTTGGCTCTCCAGCAAAAACCTGCAGTATACAAATTGGCACTTGTAAAATTGTTCAGATAAATCAAAATTGGTATAGGGAAAAAAGTTTCAAACTGTTTCTTTTGGGATCCTTTGCCATGCTATTTTTGATGTGTGTTTTCAGAGGAGTGTTTTTGTGGCAGCAGGCAGTTTGTTGCCTGAAGAAAGCTAAAATATTCTAGGAAGTCAGGCTAGCTGAATTTAGATTTTAAGTGATGCCAAAACTAATATAGCCTGTAACTAAGTGAGAGTGACTTTGCACAGTAAATGTCAGTCACCCGCAGCTTTGTCTTGCATTTTCATATGAGCCTTTAAAAAAGGAAAACACAAACAAAACCCCAGAAAACGTGGTAGCTGCTTACATCCAATCGAGTCCAGCCACAGTCTACAGCATAGGAGAGGGAGGCTGCTCCTCATCCTCTGCACCCAGCGAGGCTTCTCCTGGGGCTGGACAGATGGGGCTGGACCTGGCAGAGCATGAAACATCTCCAGCCGTGCTGGAGCTGGGCTGGCCTGGAGTGCCCTCTCTTGGCTGCTTCAGAAACCTCGGGGTTTGGTGAGGTCGGGGAAAGTCAGTCGGTTGTTGTTAGCATTTTAATTTTCCAGTGTGATGGACCTCTGGGAGCTACCTGAGTGTGAGTCTTTGGTGCCTGTGACAAGTCACCATCCCTGGAGGGATTTCAGGGACCTATAGATGTGGTGCTGAGGGACATGGTTTAATAGTGCCTTGGCAGTGCCAGCTTAACCGTTGGACTTGATGATCTTAAAGGTCTCTTCCAACCAAAACCCAATTCTATGATTCTAAATTTGAATCCCTCTCTTGAAGCCGTGCTAAATTCACATACTCCAGCGGCATGGCATAGAGGACTCTGTTAACCTGGTGCTCGTGGGACTCTTAACATTTTAGCAGAGCTCAGGTTTTTAAGAGACTTCATGCTGCTCCGAATCCAGGATCCCAGAGGCAGCAACTGCCACGGCCCCTGCTTGACTCTGCACTGCTAAATGAATCCAGAACAAATGAGGCTCTGAAAATAAGAAGAAAAATTTGACACCTGGAGTCCAGGAAACATTTGTGGATTTTTGATGAGGAGCAGTAGGGGGGAAGGGAAAACCTATGGTTTAACGTAGTTAAATATATGGTGTGCTAAGTATGAATAAATTGTGAGTATTTTAAACAAGCTCATATATTCTATGGCTGGCTTCAGCACAAAGGAATAGACAACAGCTACAACATACTAGCTCCTCAAAGGGTTACCTGGAGGCCAGCATCCTGGGCTGCTGCTGGTGCAGGACAGTGGTCAGCTCCCATCCTTCATACAACTAGCAAACTTTGTAACATCTAATTCTTTTCTGAAAAAAAAATGAATTTCTCTCAGTGCTTGTGAGTTAAGGGGTTTTGGCTCCTGATAGACACCCTTTGCAGTTTGATTCCTTTCCTTACTGCCCGCAAATGATTCGTATCAAGGAATCCTGCAGTAAACTGAAGTTCAAGTTCCTCATTAAATGCACCAAGCCCAGTTCATGCCCATTTTAGGATGACCAGATTGCACAGTGGTGTCCTGTGCACCCTCCCTCTGCTGTAATGCACAGAAAGTAATGTAATAATTTCTTGAAGTGTTGAAGCTGAGTCACTTCTGTATTCCGGCCGAGTACCATTATGGCAACATCTTAGCTCTGGGACTGGGGGGGGGGGAGTTGCTTCCCAGGCTGTAAACTCCATCCAAGCAAATGAGCCTTTCACTTTAAATCAGAGACCAAAATCCTGTCCTGACTGCTCCTGACTAAATATCACTATTATCTGGCTTCATGGGAGCCAAGTAAAATGAATCAAGAGCCTTAGGGTAGGTGTACAGTAGCAGTTAGTGCTGTTTAGTAACCTCCAGTGACTCAAGCTGGTCTGTTAACAGTGAGGTGGCCCCCAAGTCCAGCAGGGCACCGTGGGAGTGCAGTTGGTTTCTGCAGTTAGTACAGAAGGTAAGAGTCTGCTTTCTAGCCTGCTGCTAGCACTGCTGCCTTTTCAAAACAAGGCAACAACCCACACAGTCCAGTTCTACTCGCTGTTTACAAAATGTGCATGTGAATTCAGGGTTTGCTGTATTGCTTTAGCGGGTGGTGCCGTTCTGGGTATATTTAGGGTTGAGCATAAAGCGTAAGGCAAGGGTTCCAAAAAGCATTGTTCCTTTTGTGTCAGTAGGAAAAGCACAGTGCCATCCAGGGTTTGCAATCCCCTTCGTGTTAAGTTATGGATCATAGTATTAATTCCTTGAAATTCTGCAGGTCTGTGTTTTCTTGTGTGGCTTTTGGGGCATTCCTCGTGGCAGTTGCCTTGGGATCCACAGGCACCAGCGACGAACACTCGGGGTTGTACAGCTCTGCTGGAGCTGCTGGCTGAGCCCTGGCACCATACAGTTTATGCTGCTCTTCTCTTCCTGTACAATAGCTCCCTCTGCTTGAAAGCAGCAGTGTAATTACAGCCCCGGTTTGATGGTTTTTAATGAGGGCCCCTTCTTTAAGAAGATTTCTGCTGCTGCTCTCCACGAAGCAATGGCAATCGGTGCCTCACTCTCGGGTGTGAGAGTGCTCTGCTGCTCTCCAGACTTTACTGCACGGGAGCTGTGCATGTTTGCAGGAACTCTTATCCTCATTCTGAGCATGAGGATTAAAGCTAGTCAAAACACTTTTCCAGCTAAACTGTCTCTTACCAAAGCACAATGATTTATTGAAGCCAAAAAATGGTTTGGTTTCAGTGAAAACTTCAGTTGAAACAGGACTGTTTCTCTTCAGAAATGTGGTAGTTAGGCCACTGACCTTGAATATCTGCATAGAAGCTGCTAATGGTGAGATTCCCATGTCATTCTTAAGTAGTTCTGATCTGGAACCCAGAAAAGAGAAGCTTTGGTTCAGACAGAGCAGGGATTTGAACCTTGTTCTCCCACATTCTCAGCCAGAGCCATAATTACTGGGCCAGTCATTCACGTGCAAATTTTTGTCAGCTCATCTGCATCAGTAAGGATGAGTGCTGGTTTTGTTTTGTTCATTTTTTTATCAATATAGCTAAGCCAGCAAAAGTCATATTATAAAAGCTGTCGTGTCAGCAAAGGTGTAGTTTTGCTGAGAGAGCGTTCAGCCATTTAGGGAACCAGCATAAACCTGGCTTGCCATGGCAAGATGAGCCCACGATAGGAAAACTTGCTGGTTTAGTTCTATTAGCAAAGCCTTCCTAGTGTGAGCTGTGCTTTACTTGCTCAAAAATGATTGTCTCAACACAATCTGGGTTTTACAAAGAAGACCAAGAAATTCTTTTCATTTTTATTTTGCGTTGGAGCAAACCCTTAAACTAAAAAACCTCACAAGTCTGTGTCAAATGGAGTGTTTGTTCTGTGGTCAGCTGTCATCGGGATGGTTCGGCACTGTTGGCAAGGGCAGGCAAAGCTGACTCTCTACACAAAGGGCAGCAGGAACTTTACACGTTCAAAAAATGGAACAGTCTTAAAGCAAAACATCTTTTTTGGGGGGGGAGGGGGGCAGGGGGTGATATCTTGGAATCCTTTGCATTCTCTTGGCCTGTCTGCATTTGGGTTTGTTTTGTTTCTAAATATTTCTGAACGTGATGCTTCCCCTTGGCACCGTGTGAGGCAGGTCTGAGCAGGCCCAGCCGGGCACCGCCAGCGTCTGGGCACGGGCTCAGGAGCCAGGACACCACAGCACGGGTCTTCAGTACCAAGCCATGATATTCCTGAGGAAGCCTCTTCTCTACAGTTCAGATAGCCAGGGTTTGGGAAGAGCATAAAACGGACAGATTAAGCAGTGGAACAGGGGAGAATTATTAGGAGTCCGTATTTATTTGAATTCAGCCTCAGCAGGGCTTTTCCTCTTCAACTCGCATTTCAGTTCTCTAATTTCAGCCATTTGCAGATATCGAATTCACTCCCTCATATGTTTGCACATACCTTAAAAAAAAAAAAAAACATTCCCCTAGA
>NW_008598105.1:54134-82113 GCF_000691845.1 Merops nubicus
TTCAAATTAACACTGAGGTGCTGCATTCACGGTGGTCTCTGTGGTTTGAATTTTGCCCTTTTTTTTTTTTTTCAATCCCTCCCGTGCCCTGTATAAGATGCAAGTCCTGAGGGAAAAATAGTACATGATTATGCATTTGGAGACACAGTGCATACAAGGGGTATTTCTGAACTTTATGAACCCTTAGCAAAGGGGAGAAAGGCTAATTCTAATCTTAAAACAAATGGGGGGAAGAAAAAAAACAAAAACAAAAACAAAAAAAAACACCAAAACAATCCCTCCCGTGCCCTGTATAAGATGCAAGTCCTGAGGGAAAAATAGTACATGATTATGCATTTGGAGACACAGTGCATACAAGGGGTATTTCTGAACTTTATGAACCCTTAGCAAAGGGGAGAAAGGCTAATTCTAATCTTAAAACAAATGGGGGGAAGAAAAAAAACAAAAACAAAAACAAAAAAAAACACCAAAACAATACTACAACAAAACCCCAAAAATTTGGTTTGTATATTTTTTCTGCTACTATATAATAACTTATGGTCCTTTCATTGGATTGAGAATGAATTTTTAAATGGTACATGACACAACGCAAAGGGTAATGCTGGAAAAAAAAGTTAATATCTTTGCATTAGTTTACAGCTGTTCTCAATGTGTGTAATATTTTCTACTTCACATTCCCCTGCCTACACCACCACAGTGTTGCTTGTCTTCAGTAATCATTTAAGTTAATAATCTCTTCTGTTGCTGTCTCCTGTATTCTCTGTTAAGGAAGCTTCATGGGTAGAGAAAATGTCTCTTACAAGTAATTCTGCAGATTTATCAAAGCAGGAGCACTGCAGTAACATAGCAAATGCACACTACTATTTCTTGAATATTTTGGCTTTGTTTTTAAATTTTCATTTAATAATATTTTTAATTAAATTTCTAATCTTGCAATGATTTATTTTAAGATAATTTTGCTGCTGTGAAGCTCTTGCGTGGCACGGAGGATGGTGATTTTATGTAACATTAGCATGTAACAGGCTGGATGGAGGCTCATGGATGAATGCCAGTGTTGTTTTTCTATTTGCAGGTTGGCCTGGCTGTTCCTGGGTATGTAAGGGGAGGGCAGGCAGGGTGTCAGTCAGCTTTCAGATTGTAGCATTTCTTAATGGACTAGGCAAGTGACAGAATGTTTCCTATGGCAAACCTTTATTTTTGTAGACTGTGAGCTTTGGCACTATTAGTAGACAATCCTTTTGAACACCTCAGCAAGCTTCAACTCTGTAGCATTAGATGATGGACGTGCTTAAATGCTCTTTACATACTCAAAATAAACATCATCCTTCCAGGGGCTTTGACTTTAAATTTTTAAATTTAATTTTATTGTATTTTTCTTCCCCAGGATCCCTTAGATCCAACGAGAACAGCCATTGTGATCAGCTCTCTGGTGGCAGGTGGAGTGGCTGAACGTGGGGGTGAGCTTTTACCAGGGGACCGCTTGGTGTTTGTGAATCAGAAATCTCTGGACAGTGCCACTTTGGCAGAGGCAGTGGAAGTGCTGAAATCTGTGCCCCCTGGTACAGTTTCTCTTGGAATCTGCAAGCCTTTGGTGGTAAGGACTGATTTTAACGTTTTTCTGTTTGATTCTATGATGTGTGGACTGGGTTGTTTTATCTGGAGGGGTTGGAAATTCAGGGTAGAAATTGGAAAGCAGTTGAGTTGCTATGCACAGACCTTGACATATCCAGAAATTCTGGCTAGCTGGCAAATAGCCAACTTACTGAGTTGGCCATCCAAAAGATCTGACTGGAAAACCGGCATTCTCAGGTTCCTCCTGAAAGAACATCCGTGTGGAATCAGAAGACATGTCTGGGCAAACCTCTGTGCACTGGCCCTGTGAGGAGGTGTAACATGGTTTGAGCAATTCAGCAAATCAGTTAAATATGTGCTGAAGTCCATTTCACTCTAAGACACTGCTAAGTGCTTGCTTGAGCTCCACTGACATCAAAGAAACTTAATCTGTTTGAAGTCAAGACTGTAAATTCAAGTAGAATTTCCTTTTTCTAGACCAAGGGCTTTGGAACAGACAGTAGTTTACTTGAGAACACTGCAGCATTGTTCACCAAGGGCACCCAGGCAAAATTAATTAAAGCAAAGCACTATCTAATAGAAAGTGCTTGTAATTCAGAGTGGTAGAGGAGTGATGAAATAGGACTGTAGGGAGGCTGTTAAATGTATTCTTTACTTTTCTAAAAAGTGATATGTCATTGTTCATATCTTTGTCTTTGTCCATATTTCCTACACATCTTTATTTTTTACTGTATCTGTACTAATATCTTAAAAGAATAAAAGCTGTTGTCTTTGTCTTCTCCATTCATGACTTTTTTTTTTATAATTCTGTAACTTTTTCCCATCTTTTTTCTAATGGCTGGTTCTCCCTCTCCCTTTTAGTTTATTGAAAGATGTAGGAATTTTTTTGTTGGTTTTCCTAACTCATCACTTTGATTACCTTTCTTAGGGAGGAGTCAAAGAAGAAGAGAACATGCCCAGTGTGAATTCCAGCAACGTTAAAACCAGCCCTGGATCTCCAGAACCAATAGATAATTTCTCAATAGTACTTGAAGCACCACAGGTATTTGGTTACTCTTTTAGTTCAGCTTAAGTCTGTATGGACTGGAAATGATGCTTTAAAGTGGAAAAAAAAATAGTATGTCCTTCAGGTAAGACTTTATTGGGTAGACTTCAGGCTGGATTCCCTCTGAAAAAGACTCTTAACAGCAAACTGTACTGATGGTGTTGTGAACAGTAAGCACATGCACAGCAATTACCAGTGCAGTTCCCAGACTGCCTTATCAAATTTACTATGTCATTAAAATACTTTGAGTTACTTTGGATATGAAATAGGAATGCTGTGTTAGTAGTAGTCATAAGTAGTTGCTTCAGCTTAGCTAAGACAGTAAGATGTGGGAACAGAATACTTTTTATACAAAGAAGTAAAGCAAAAAAGTAATGTGTAAAGCAAGCCTGAAATCTGTTCTTCTTCCTAGGCTTCCTATGTGGTCTGGAGTGATTTCTTTACACTCTTCCTCTTTCTTATTTTCTGAGAAATTAAATTCTGTTTATTGTGGGAGGATAAGGCTCTAAAGATAGTAAGAAACTCATATACTAGGACAATAGGCAATACTGTTACAACACTGACCTTTTTAGAATGATATTTTTTAATTCTCATTTGTTCTTAAGTGCTTTGCAAAATTTTTATTGATTCATGTTGGAAAATGCATTCTTTTTAGGCCAGGAAAGGCAATACGTAAAAGATCATCCAGAGCTGCAACTCAGTAATAAAAATAAATTCTAGGTTTTCTTGCTGCTAAAGATGTCTGCCTGTCTCTCAGTAAAAACATATCTTTAATGCTGAAATGGTATATTAGAACCACCAAAAAGAGCAGTATTATGGGGTAGATGTAGTTATACTATGTAGAAATTAGCTTGGACATGATATTTACTGATTTTTATACTGTAAAATGGAGTCTTTTGCTTTCTGGGTACATAGGAAGGGTTGCTGGCAGAGCAGTTATTCCTCTGCCAGCTCAGGTTGTTTCTCTGCTTCCTAAATAAAACTAATGTTATTAAGTATTTTAAAATATTTTCTCTTCAAGTCTTGCTGAATGTAGAAACTGGAATGATCAATTTATACAAAAGCCATGCAGAGGTATCTGCTTGTGTTTTGTTTTACGTTTTGGATGACAGCATTGATAGTAGCTTAGAGCAGCAGTATAAATTTTCCATCCATTTATTATCTCACCTGCTCATATAAGAGCCAAGAGTGGTGTGTCATGATGGCTTCCACTCTTATGCACCAGCGTAGTGCTGACAAAGCTGACTTGAAAGGAAACAAAAAATAGGAACTTGTAGATTTTATGTGCTATGACAGTAGACTTTAGTGTCTTGTTTGCAGTATTCCCTGTTCCATCAGTAGCTTCTGCTGCTGCAGTGCAGCAGTCTGTGATTATCCATACCTCAGGGCTGTATCAGGAGGTGGTAGTACACATTCCTGGGTGGTTCTCAGCTAAGTCAACTGTTTTATATAACAATGAAGTTGGTGCCTCTTACCAAAGCATTTGGAGGATGATTCTGCAGAAGTGAAATGCAATTAAATGAAGTAAAGATGGAGAGAATTAGAATCTCTTCAGACTGGGTATTTTTTGAGATCGAGGTACATAGGGCAAATAGGTTAAAAGAACATGTAATGCTTATGAAAAATGTGCTAATTTCTAGGTTGCTAATGTTCTCTTTCATGCCAGCTGCTATTATTGCTTTGTTTCCTTATGCTCTTGCCTGTCTCTTGTTTTCCCTCTTGCCTCTCACTTGAGCTATGTGAACGTTTTGGCAGCGTCTGGGTTTTTTTTCATCTGCATTTGTACAAACCTAACAAAACAGGATCCTGACGCTTGAGGTCAAAAATGGTAAAGTACCTTGGGGAGTCTGGGAAGGGGCAGGAAGCAGAAAGAAAAACATTTTGATTGAGGACCCCATAATCTGTAGATTGGTTTCAGTGTTTGAGGTTTCAGTGCCTTGAAGATGAGGTTTGGGCATACCTACTTGGTGGCCTGAAGAACAGAGAGGAAAAGCTTTCTGTGTGTGGCAAGCTCTCTGGTACTAGTGCAAGGCATAATATTTCAGAGCTGCCTGTGCAGGCTCACTCTGTGAGTCCCATTCAGTTCAGGAGAAGCATGGGGCATTGGAAATTGGGGGCACATGTGACAAATCCCAGAAAAAAGAAGTGTTGAGTGAGACCTTTCAGAGTGGGTTTGAATACCTTTTCTTTTAGTTTTGTCATTTGTGGGTTTTTTGTTCTTGTTTTTGTTTGGTTTTTTTTTTTTTGTTTAGTTTTGTCATTTGTGTTTTTTTTGTTTTTAGTTTGTTGCTCTCTGGTTTGAATTCAGTAGAAAGCTGAGCACTCTTCTCTTTAAAACATTAGAGGTATTAGATAATGAATAGTCAATTACATTTGGGTTTGTTTTTTTTTTTGTCATCCTTTTCCCCTCTCCCCCCAGTTAAAATATTCTATGGAATACCCAAGGGAGGAACAAATGAGTATGGATTTTGTTTTGCTGTATTTTGATTGCTCATGCTGTTGTGGAACTGTTTACTGTTACCTAAACTCTTAGGCTGTTTTTATTTATCTGGTAGGATTGTAAAAAATGTCCATGCATTCATATGCATTCATAAAGCCATAGCAGGTAAGTCTGGAGCACAGAGATACTTTAGCTGTATTTATATATACTTTTTTTTAGTGTTATGTAATAATTCTTATTCCCTAACTTCAGTTCAGATTGGCTATTCTGAATGGCTGCAGCTATATCTAAGCTGTGCAACTGTAAATTTCTTTATAGTTAAAAAAAAAAAGTGGACTGTATTTTTCATGTTACAATTGTAAGTCCTAGAGTGTATTTTCTTTTAGAAAATGCAAAAGGTAGAAGTTTTTCACTTTGAGAATCAGGATGTACTTTTAATAAGGGGCTAACATAAGAGTTAGCAAGAAGCATAATGTAAAATCTATATTCCTGTCGTGTTTTATGCAGGGTTTCAGAGATGAAACACCTTTTAAAGAAGAACTTGTTGATGAACCTGTTTTGAACTTGGGAAGGTCATTTCAGCTTTCTCAAAATGACAGTGAGCATGAGAAGGAGTCCTGGGAGATGCATGAATTTCTGAAAGCCAGCACAGGAGAAATGGGTGAGGAGCGGGAAATGCTGGTGGATGAAGAGTATGAAGAAGACTCAGCCTTCCTGAAATATAATGCATCATGTGGACAGAAGGCAGTTTCAGAGAGGAACCTTGACACAGAACAATGGGCAAAGCAAGCTGAGACTACTGAAACACAAGACTTAAGATCCAGTGTTGGTTTCAGTCCCAGCCAGTCCCTGGAATATCCACTCCATGAAGATGAGATGGTAAGGAGTGCTGCGTTGGTCTCGGTGCTCTGCCTTGACCAGGGGACCCATGCCTCAAGGGAAACTCCAGATGTGCCTTCTGGAAGGAATTTTTCTGGAGTTTTAATGACTAGATGAGATCTGGGTGCCTCTAATGGACACCCTCTATCCTTTTGTACAGTTTGGAAGGTTCTTTTGGTCACATAGTATATTTAACTGCTCCAATGAGGTATGTGCTGTGGTTGGTGTATTTACAGGTATCCTGCACTTACCCTTTCCTTCCCATCTCAGGCTGAGCTCAGCTGAGCCCGTTCATGGGCTCAGTTCTCTTTTGCAAGCTGTACTAATATGGTTCATGACAGTAATAGAAGAATGTCACTTTGTGGGTTTAACAGTCCAGGGGCTTCAGCAGCAATGTCAGTGAAAGGAACTCCCTTTTTTCCTCATTATTCTTAATCCAAATCAGTTCCTTGAGCCAGATGTTAGAGCAGTTGAGCAAAAAATGGTATGGCAGAAGCAATTGTAGCAAGCATACTGGTGGACAAAGGAATAGGAGACAAGAGCTTTAGGTAAGCTGTGTCCCCCTTGAGTATTCTGAGAACTACTTTTTTTCTTCTTTGCTTATTCACTTGTCAAACAAAAAAGTGATAGTATCAGCCTTCCATGCACCAGCCTTTGGGATGTATGCTTTTATATTAAAAATGAACTGGAAAAGGATTTACTAGCATGGCCACAGAGAATTTCAGGTTTGGTTTGGCTCGTCCCCATGTGCACTATGTCCATAAACAGGCTAACATGTAGCTTCTAGTGACAGCTTTACACTAGAGTACACAATATTCAATTTACACATTTGTTACTTAAAACCAACAAACGAGGAGGACTAAAGAACTTCTTGTCTGGATTACAGGCAAGTAGAGAGATACAGTTGCTTTATATTGCAATTGTATATAACATTTTTCCTGCCTCTTCTTAATATAGTACATAAATGAGCTGTTAGTATTTCATAGTTATCTGAATAAATATGAATGTAGTTAAGAAAATGTGAAAGTTTGCTGTAAAAATCAGTGTTCATGTCAGAACCCTATATAAATTGATACCATTGCTTTCTAATTTTACTTTTTTTTTTTTCCCCCCTCTGAAGTGTGAAGAAAATGCTAGTGTAAGTTCACTGTTTTCTGGAACCACAGCACAGAGTGGCTACCAAAAAGACACATTTGATACCAAAACTACCCAGTCAGAAGCGAAAAACAAGATGGATCTAGGTTTGTAGAATTTTTTCTTTATCTCATCATTTCATGCTTACAAATTTAAATTTTATGCCAAAACACAAATTCTTTGAAATGATAAAATATTCAGATTACGAGTTCTGTGAGCTCAAGACAGTCTGGCTTTAAATAGGTTTCAGCTTTGTGATCTTGCTTCCTCTTTAAAATCTTTACCTACAGTTGTCACAAGTGATATTGAGAGTGGCTACAGCTTTGTCCTACCTGTGGAGAATCACTTTCTTCTGTGTAGCTGATGTCCCCAGTAGGACTTCATGCATAAATAAAACAGTAGCTCACATCTAATTTCTGCCAGTCACTTTTGATTGCTGATTTTATAGATTTTTGTACTTAAAAAAAAAAAAGGTGACAGGCTCTGGAAGTATCTTTACTACAACCAAAATCTGCAAATGACCTCTAGGATATATATAATATCCCATATCTTGGTTTTGTAATCTGTGCTCTGGAGCAAAGTTTCTCCTTGTCAGATGGCCAGAAATGAATGGTTAGAATCTGGTGGATCATCAGGGAAATAAATTTATCAGCCTGCCTGAGACAGCACTCACTGGTTGGGAATAAAGGAGGTTGGGCTGTTTCCTGTTTTTTATCACCTGTGTCTTGCCCAGCAGACACTGTAAGCTACACTGGCAGACTGACAACTCTTGCAAGGAGCTCTGGTGGTGCAATTAACCTGGACACTTCTGTCACCAAAATGACATCAGTCCTCCTCCATGTGATGGGGTTCAGTGCTGGAGCAGGGCTTTGCATCCCTCTCTCTGCATAAAGGGGCAATTCGGTATTTCTAATCATGTGTTTTTGTGAGGAATGTCTGTTGTGCAAGTTGTACCTAAGCATGTCTCAGTTCCACAAAGATTTGGTGTTTCCTGTTATTACTTGACTGAACATACGTCAAAAGCAAGATGCTTTAAGAAAGTGTTTAGTGTGGTTTACATTTCCTTCAAAACGAAATGTTCTGTGTCTCTAAGCCTCTTGACCATCACATCACATCACACAACATCTACATTGGGAAAGTGGTGAGCTGAGGAGCTTCTTTCCAAGGGTGATAACTGGTGGATGGAGGGACAGGAGCAGCAGAAGTTCACATTTGCACCTTTTCTTCTTCAGATACAAAGCTTCAGATTGACTCTAAAGGACCTGGGCTTGCTCTTGACCTGGAAGCTATTGAAAAGGAAGAACTAAAAAGGGAGGATTATGTTTTTTCCAAGAACCCAGAATCTGGGAGTGTAACCACCTTAGCTCAGCCTAGAACAGCGATGTGCAGGTATGGAGAAAGATTTCAGGTTTTGGAAGATTTTCAATTCATGATCTTAACTATCTTCTTGCTTTACTTAGCTGAGGAATCATCAAAAGCTTTGTGAAACAGTAAGACATACAGTTCTGTAACTTTTGCCCAAGGAGCTGAATTTTGCTTTCTAACCTTCTTGTATCTTTACTTGCCACATTTCGTCCTCTGAGTACTCTCAGCCAGGGCTCTTAGCCCTGTGCAGGGAAATTTTAGTCTTGCCAGTGGTGCTGGGAAACCTTGAGCTGACAGTGGTTGTAGATATTTGCCACATCTGTCAAGCATCCCATTCTTTCCCCACCAGCTTTGGGTGAGTAGGTAGTGGATCTGCTTTTGGAGCCTGTGGATTCAAGTCTTCAGCACTTCCCTAATTCATCTGTAATCCTCCCTTGGAGGGAAGGCAGCTCAACAATAAGGTGAGGGGATTATTTCTCCAGGACAACATCCTACTTCCTTTTTGCAGTTTCAGAGTAGCATTTACAGCTCTCAAGATCTACAGAAAATGTGTGCAAGGATGTATTGTTTCAGCTTTTCTTTAGGGACATGCAATTCCATACTTCCATTCCTATTTTGTGAGTAGGTGAGTCACATATAGTATAACAGTTTAATTAACACCCTGGTCTGGAGTGTTTAATGGAACACAGAGGATATGTTCTCCCAGATGGATCATGATCTGCTTTCTGGTCAGCTAGGCTGGTTTTATCATGTTTATATCTAAGAAAGAATCACAGCATATTTAGCAGAAAGTAAATGTTAATTACTGAAATAGTTGTTTTGAATGAGTAAATGCAGTGCAGATTTGTATATCATGGAACAGCTTATAATTTTGCTCTGCCCATCATGTTTATTTCTGGAGCATTCCTCGAGTACATTTAAACCTAAATACAGAAATTCCTGTCTAGTCTGTTGACTCTGCACATTTGGTTTGAACTGGACAGTGTGAGAAGACGTTGCTGTCTCACTGCCAGATACAAACTATGTAAGGAATTGTGACCTGGAATGGGGGATGTCTTTTTAATTCATTTTTTCTTTTATTCCTCCCCTCCCTCTGCCCCCAATTAGTGAATTACCTGAGAGAGAAGAAGGAGAAGGAGAAGAAACTCCAAACTTCAGCCACTGGGGACCACCACGGACGTATGTTCATATGATTACATTTTCTTCCCATTCACCTTATGTCTTTTTTTCTATGAGCCCAGTTCATTCTCATGGCTGTGTTTTTCTTTTTCCCCTCCTCTGCCAATAACTTTTAGGTACTTGTGTACCTTGAGCTTTCTTAGATACAGTGAATTTTAAACAGATGTTCAACAGAATTATGCCTTCTATTTATACAGCTGACTTGGGAAAGCTTGGCAGGTTTTCGTTGTGGATGACCTACAAGTTCTTGCTCATTTAATAACTATTAGGTGTGAACAATGCACATAGTGCTGCTGTCTCCTTTTCCATGGCTTCTCTGCCTAAACTTAATGGCAGAATTCCAAATTGCCAAGCCAAGTTTTAGCCACATCCTTGTATTGTTAACATTTTTAGGTGAATCAGTTTTATGGTCCTAGGTAAAATAGGATCAAAACATTTCTGCCTAAGCTGATTAATATGCATCCCATACACTGAAGTCACCATTCAGAAAGTTGTGTGAAACAATTTGTTGTATTTTTTGTCTAGCATGCCACTTTCAGACCTTTTGAAATTTGCCATTTTCAGACAGTTAACCTGAACTGAAAGAGGATGAGCGTTTACCCAAGACCTTCCCATTTTACCCTGTCTTTCTTTAAAATAAAAGCCTATGTCCAGTAGGCATGGGTAGGTAGCAGAATTTAGAGGGGTTTTTTGTGGGGTGAGGCCTGCTTGGGGTAAAAAGCCAACTCTGAGAGCATTCTTGGGCCTCTGACCTTATCCCTTCACTCTATTAAATCTTCTTGAAAGACCAGATGCTTACATTTATTTAAGGCTCTGCATTTATGGTTTAAAAAAAAAACAAAAAAAACCAAGTTTCAAGCTGTTAAACTACCACATGTATTTTTTCAGTGTTGAGATCTTTAGAGACCCTCATGTGTCTCTTGGAATCAGTATTGTTGGTGGACAAACTGTCATAAAGCGTCTGAAGAATGGGGAAGAACTCAAAGGGATCTTCATCAAACAAGTTTTGGAAGATAGCCCAGCAGGAAGAACAAGAGCTTTAAAAACTGGAGATAAAATACTTGAGGTAAATGCAGATAAACCTACCTTTTCATTCTAAGAAATAAAGATTGACTCGATCATCTCGGTGAGAAGAGAGAGACAAAGCACTGCCACCACTTCATGAAGTATTGATGACACTGTGTTTTGAAAACCAAAAAAAAACCCTGGTGTCATCTTTTCTGTTTTTTAATGCCTGACTATGGAGCTCTTTTAACATTCTCCACTATATTTAAGAAAAGCTAGGTCTTGGTATCTGATGAGGAAATGAAAAAGATGAGAGTGCCTTGTTTCTTTCTTTTATATAAGCAAATAGACTCTTCATACTGAAATTTGGGCTGTTATTTTGTGTGTGTATGAATTTGGAGTAGTTAACAGTCTGATTAGCTACTATTTGGGGTAAATCCCTGATTCTGGCAGGTGCCATAGGGAAAAATGCCATTCCTGGCTCTCATCTCTAGCTCTCTGTGGATTTTTTCATTCCTTTTTCTCCCAATGAATAATTCTGCATCCAAGTTCCCAAGTGGATAGTTCTGTTCTTGTATGTGCTTTAGAGTTCTGTGTGAAAAATTGTTTCAAAACAGGTTTAGTTTTCAAACAAATAAAATCTGAAAGAGTTGTATCATACCTAGCACTCACTGAGAATGTTTTTCCTTATGTTTTTTTCTCTAGAAGAATTGCATTAGGAAACACATGTTCACCTTTTAATTAGAATACTGAACAGTGTACTTTTCTTTAAACCATCATGGAAACATACTTGACAAGTAGTTTCTCTTGACTGCTTTTAGTAACTTCCTCAGATACATTCTGCAAACGTGTGTGATCTGTTGCAATAACTCTGTGCCAAAGGCAAGCTACCTAATAAAAACAAACATTGTTTGTCAGGTTTCTGGGGTAGACCTACAAAATGCCACACACGAGGAAGCAGTAGAAGCGATCAAGAACGCGGGAAATCCTGTCGTCTTCGTAGTTCAGGGTTTGTCTAACGTGCCAAAAGTAAGTTTTATTTGTATTTTTATTCTAAAACTTAAAAAATGTGTAATATGCATTTTATTTTCAACTTGGCTAAATTCCTTTCAGTGACTTCCATCAATTTTTGTGGCCATCCTCTCTGTCAGAGTTTCTGCTCGTAGACTTTGTGATTTATTGATTACGTGTCTGGCCTGATCTGAAAACTTGTTTCTCTGATGTAAATTGAGTAGATGTAAATCTGTTGACTAGGTGTTAATTCAGTTCTCCCATCTGTGTAACTGCGTCTGGCCCTGTATATTTTAATTTGTTCATATTTGATAACCTAAATATGTACTGTGTTATCCAAATGAACAAAAGTGTAGTTAAAATTAGTCACATTCACACTAGCAGCTCCACATAAAATGTGTCACCAAAGGGACCTGAAGTAGTTACATGGGGGCAAGTTAATTTTCAAGAGATTTTTGGCATTTCCTCCTTTTTAAGACCAAGGCAAGAAACCTTTTAATGCCTTAGGAAGAAAGGGTGTACAACTCTGCCTGCCTTGAAGTACACATAAGCCCCCAAGACTTGTGTACTTGTATAATCTGAGAGATTAATTGGGAATTTTGGTGGATTAGTAGCCCTGAGGAGACCTTTTTTGACAGCTGTAGACAAATCCAGCAAACTGTGTCCATTATTTCTCCAGTGCTCCAGGGAGTCTTTCACAATCTGTTAAGACTTTTACTAGCTATGCTGTGAAGGTGCTCAAGCAGTGATGGCAAAAATCACAGTGATGGTGACTGAGTTGGTTCCCTTTCTGTATCGGCTTTTTCACAGAAAAGATCCAAAAAAACTGTCAGAACATTCAGCTGCATCTCTGACCCTTACTTTCCTAGTCAATCCAGAGAGATCAAGGGAAGGACAGAGAGCTTGAATTTTGAGTTGCTTTGCTTTGAACTGCGTGCTGTAGGAAACTTCAGAGACTTTCAGCCGTGCTACACGGTCCCAACTCCCATTCAGCAAAGTAAGAAGCTGCCAGAAAAGTGGGAACACATCAGATTTTGTAACATAGTAGAAGACTGAAAAGGGGCTCAGGAGTAGCCATTTTCTTTTATATGGCCTGCTCATGTGACCCAAGTTAAAGATCGCTGCTTACATTTTGAGTACTTTGAGCTTAAACTATGTTAAAACCTGTTAAAATGCCATAAAAGTTTCCCCTTGGAAGAATAAAGGAATATCATGTGGAGACTAAATGTGCTCTGTTTCATAAGGTGTCTGTGTGCATGGGCACTGGTGTCTGTCTGAATTCCCAAGAGCTGACACTTCGGGAGTCCATACTGAGTTCTGTAACAAGGATGTACACCCATATGGATGACTCCAAAGAAATGTTTAATTGAATGAAGAGACTGGGCTAGATATAGACTCACAGAATCATAAAGTCATTCTGACTGGAAGAGACCTTCAAGGCCATCAAGTCCAACTGGTAACCCAGCATTGCCAGGTCACCCCTAAACCGTGTCCTTCAGCACCACCCGGCCCAGGCTGCCCAGGGCAGTGGTAGAGTTCCCATCCCTAAAGTAATTTAGAAGACATGTAGATGTGGTGCTGAGGGACATGGTTTAGTGGTGAACTTGATAGTGCTGGATTAATGATTGGACTTGATGATCTTAAAGGTCTCTTGCAACATGAACAACTTATGATTCTACAAGTCTTTTCAATCCCTCCAGGGATGGGGGCTCCACCACTGCCTGGGCAGCCTGGGCCAGGCCTTGACAGCCCTTGTGGGGAGGACATTGTTCCTCATGTCCAACCTAAACCTCCCCTGGCACAACCTGAGGCCGTTTCCTGTTGTCCTATCGCTTTCTACATGGGAGAACGGACCGACCATCACCACGTTACACTCTCTTTTCAGGTGATTGTAGAGAGTGCAAAAGTCTTTCCTGAACCTCCTTTTCTCCAGGCTAAACAACCCCTGGTCCCTCAGCTGTTCCTCACAAGACTTGGGCTCTAGACCCTTCCCCAGCTTCTTTGCTCTTCTCTGGCCACACTCCAGGCCCTCAAGGTCCTTCTTGGAGTGAGGGGCCCAAAACTGAACCCAGGATTCGAGGGATGGCCTCCCCAGTGCTGAGTTTAGGGGGATGATCTTTGCCCTAGTCCAGCTGGCCACACTAGTGTTGATCCAAGCCAAAATGATATTAAACAGTGAGCACTAGAAAAAGTAGAGAACATTTGGAAATTCAGTGAAAGAATGTAATTTTAAAACTTCACTGCAGTGCCCTTGTACATGGAGCAAAATGAAGAGTGCCCTGGATAGCTTTTATCATTGTCATTACCTGACTTTTGGATGTTTGTTCCATGGCTGTAGTGCTCTTTCTAATTTGTGTAACAGATGTGTTGTTTTTCAGGTGGTTTCTGCTGTACAGCCTAAGGGAGTTAAAGTCAGCAAAGATCAGGATGCAGACAAAGAAAATAAGAGTGAAAAGGTATTTATTTACTGAACTGAATGGTGTAATAGCATGCAGTATGACTCTACCATCAGCTCCCCTCCCCAAAGTCTGAAATGAAACTTGAAGTGTTTTCTTGAAATATCTTCGATTCAAGTAATTTTTGCCAAATTCCTGCCAAATAGATGACAGGGTTCTAAAAGATCTTCTGTGGGTCTCCCCTGGGTGCTGCAACCCTGTACTTAGTGCACCTCGTCGCTGTCATCTTTCTGGAGGTACCTGCTTTGCTCCACATGGCAGCAAATTGATTCTCTTTGTTCAGCAGAAACAGAGAAATAATAACATGTACACAAATGATATCCTTAATGTGAGGCTGGCTGAAATTCAGTAAAATCATGTTATTGGCTAATTAAATCTGGTAAGTCTCCTCCATTTCCCATTGCTGTGTAAACCAAGGAAATGACCGAATGATCTGGAGCTGGCCAGCTAATTGTGAAGCAATTACTGCACAGTAACTTCAAGCAACTTCACAGCAAATTTAAAAGAGAAAAAAAAATCTGGTCTAAACCAGTGGATTTGTTTTAATCGCTGCCCTCAGTGAAGAATTTAATTTCTCCTTCCCAGCCAGATTGCTTTAATGGCCTAGGTGTTTTCCTGGGGGAACTGTGCTGACTGATGAGTGTAGCTCAGGTACTTTGAGGGTGTCAGAACTGGAGGAGCAGGGATGGAATTAGTGTAGACAATAACTTTTGCCTACTGGACTTTAACATGCTAACTACAAGTAGGATGAACTTTTCATGTGGTCTTACTCAGTAGCCTGGTGTGTGGTGGAAAGCTGAGAAGTCCCTCTTGCCTCCAAAAATTTTTGTAAGACTTCGTTCAGATCATGTCAGATACAGATATGAGGCTCAGTTATTCAAAAAAATCAAGAAAGGTGTTGAAGTCATGCTTTCCTGCCAGTGGATAGTACTTATAATGAGGCAGTTACAACCTCCTTTCCTTGGTTTGTATCTCTGTTTCTAATCTCAAAAGCACTCATCCTCTTGCAATGTGCTGCCTTTAATCTCTAGGACTCCAGAGTCTTGCATTCTATAGCGTTCAGAGGTTAAAGAGAGAGTCTAATCTTTTCCAAACCTTTTTCATCTATTGGTGCTGTAAACTGGTGGGTGGAATATAGTGGAGCTTCAGTGCATAAATATGTAGCTCCCTTTTAGCTTTGAACATTGGTTCACAAAGCAGTCCTACTGTGCTACAGTAGGGGCACCTCTGAGTTGGAAAGAGTTGCTATTAGTGGATTACTACTCTGTGTCCCTATGGGGAATCAGTGATATTTCTAGTTCAGTCTTCAAAGTGCTACAAAGGAGTTTGGTTTGAAAGCAGCCATTCTAGCTGGAAAATCTGCCTTTTCCTGTATGATGAATTTTCTTTTCAATACTGATTGTTTTCTCCGATTTGTTGGTGTTTATCCTCCTCTATTGATCTGTTTGTTTAGAAATGATCTCTTGAAGTAATTCATATAAAACCACTTAAAACAACTGAGCTCCTTGCAGACAAACCAGATATTCACATTATTTTCCAGGTTGGCTATGTGAACTGTGCTTTTGCCTCTGTGCTGGAAAGAGCTGCATTAATACAAAACCGTGGTGTAATGGAGTACTCTGGCACAATTTCCTCCTCTGGCTTCTCAGCAGGTCAGGAGGGATGGGAGAAGCTTGTCCTCTTGAGCCATAGCAAACTGCTGGATAAGCTTAGGTGCCTTGTGTAATTTCACACAGGCTTTCTAACAAATGTTTGAGCTCTTAAAAAGCCAAAGGGTCAACATTTAGATTCAGTTATTACTAAATTATAGTGATACAACTGATTTGTCACAGGCAGCTGAAAGTGGGCCTGCAGGTTTCCTGTCTTTTACCTGTCTGGAGCTGTAGAACAGGAGTCCTCTCACACCTCCTGAACCTTCTGAATTTTGCACAGTTCTACCTGTGTTGGCATCGAGCAAAAAGTGGGAGGCATATTTAGTGTACTGTGTACTTGAGGAAAACAGCTGTCACATCTCCAAGTGCTCTTACTCTGTGCTTTACTACTATTGAAGTGAATTGATTTCATTTATTATTGTTATGCTGTTTTCAGTGCAGCATTCCCCTGTAATGTGTTTTAAATGGATGGGATGATGCATATCTTAGCTCACGACGTTTTGGGATGTAGTTGCAGCTTGCTAGTTAGACTATTCTATACAAATTTAGGCTCAAGATTTCTAAAATCTATATGAGGGTTCAGCTTTCATTGCACACGGTAAAAAATTTGGTTCTGAGTTTGCAGTTTGGGCGTTGAGTCGTGTTTCCCAGCTACAGAAGCAATTAATTACAGGCATTCTGGTTGCTCTAATGGCATCTCGTACTCGGTGTTCCCTTGCTAAGTGCATCCTGCCATTAGTGGTGGGGTTGCATGGGACACAGTTGAACGTAATTTAGTGAAACTGTGGAGCAAACTAAGGCATGATCCAGTTACTTGGAGCTATAAAAACAGTTGCTGGGATGAACAAGCACCTTCATTAGGTTCAGAACCTGTTCTTTGCCTGCTATGCGCCGCTACATGCATCACTATAGGAGCTGCCTGTATTTATGTGAGGTAATAACATTTTATTGTAAGTTATAATTCAAAATCTTTTTTAAATTAAAGCAAAAATATGGGGGAACTGTTATGTTTAAGTATTTGTAGATGCACTAAGAAGACTGAGTTATTTTGTATTTAAAAGCTTGACTTTTATCGGTAGTAATTTTGTTGCTGAGTCTTTAATAAGTGGAATATAATTTATTTTAACCCTTGATTGATGTTCACACTTTCATGTTTATGATGATACACAAGCATTTTGTCAACAAGTAATTGTATGTGCACAATTGTATTTTCATTTTTTTGATGCTCAGTGTCACTTCTTGTTCTGATATCTTGCATAAAAAGCCTGTGCTGCAGAATTTACTGTTGTCAGTAAGTGCTGTGTATGTGTTTTTCTTTGTGCGTGGAGGTGACAAAACATGTAACTGTTTGTCTTTGAATCCATTAGAGAAAACATGGGGCTCCACCTCCAATGAAATTGCCACCTCCTTACAGAGCACTTGAAAGGCTGCGTGCAGAGGAAGTGAACGTGGATGAAGAGGAGGATGATGCTTGTGCAGAGGGTGAGTAGTGCCACAATCATTACATCAGATTACATTTATGGAACACAATCAGATAAATTGTGATGAACGTATGCCATTTATTGCTTGTATTAAGGGAAGTAGTGCTCAGCAGGACAATAACATCTGATCCTCAACCTTGTTCTTACCAAGGGCTTCTGGTTTGCAACATGGTCTTTTCCCAGCCTGTCTCCTGTAGCTCAGCTCTTCTGAAAAGACCTAGGAAGGGCTCTGTTTATTTTTAGTTTAGAAATGTCCCAGCAATGTCTAGAGGACTTGCTTTGGCCACGATGTCAGCAGGGAAAGGCAGATGTTGTGCTTTACTCTTGAAACTGCAAAGATAGTTGAGCAGGCATAGATTGAGAACCACTGGTTCATCATCCTCATCCAGAAAATCCTCCAGTTCATTGCAAAATATTTTCCTTGAAAAATCTGCTCAAGTATTGTTTCAGCACTCTACTGAAAAAAAGAATCCCCATTTTTTGTAGCACCTTTTATGGGAAAGGTTCTGCAATTGTCCAGTTGTGGGTTGTGCAATGAGTTATGACAATATGTACACTGTGGATTAGTGGGGACCTAAAGATTAGGATGCAAGGCAAACTGAGACCTTCCAGCAGCATGACTTGGATTCCAGCATACTGCTTTGTTAATTACATCTTTGGATCAACAGAATACTATTATCCATAGCTTATCTTCCAATGAGATATTTAGGAGTACTAAAATTGCAGTTAGGAGTCCTAACTTATATTCTAAACTAAGTTACTTTTATTTTTTTTCCTCTTTTTACTCTGTACCAAATGAGCATACATGTGGAGTCTTTGTTGGGGTTTGGTATTTTTTGCTACAGTCATTTTTCTCATCATCTTTTGTTTTGGGGAGGTTTTTGTTTGGTTTAGTTATGGGTAAGCCAAAACAGAGAGATGCCTTTGTAGCTTTTGACCTTGAAGTGACCATGGCTCCCATTCAGAGTGGAAGCTCCTAAATTGGGGCCTGCTGGTGGGAAAGCTCTTCCAGCTGCTCTTGCTGATTTCCTTGGCAATGGCGTGCCATTGAAGCCAAGATAATTAATGAGTTTGGTTGGTTAGTCACATTTAGGGCTGCTTTGGTGGAGACTCGAAGGATTTTGGAAGGTTGTTCTCATGGAAACAGTAATGAGGGCACAGAAGCAGGGTGTTCAATTCTGCCTCTGTTGCTTTAAGGGAAAGCTGTGAGTTCTTGAACCAAATGAGATTTTTCCAGATCTCCCCCTTACTGAGTTTGTCATTTCCTCTGTTTGAAGTATGCTACATAATAATCTCAAGAAGATTTTTAAAGACTTTTGTGGGGAGTGGTATGGTAGTGAGGAGGAGCATAGCACTGCAGGCTCTGTGGATGATGGATTGGATATATCTTGAGCTTTCAAACCAACTCTGTAAACCTCCAGTTGTAGCAAACTGATTTCAGCTTGTTACTGAAGTTATAATTCCCAGTTAAAGGATATGTTTGATAAGTAGCCTGACACCTGGGTTATCTAATTAGGATATGCCTCAATCCAAGTGCTTTCTAGATCTAACTTAATACTTTGCACAGAAATAATTTCTTATTGATGGGCTTGGTCATTTTTTAGCTGTTCTGCCATCCCTAATGATATTGCCAGCTGAGTCTGATAGCTGAAAAGGTAAAGCTACTTGTGATATTAAATTCATCAGTCCTACCAGGTTTGGCAGCAGCAAGCAGATCTATTCAGATGAATCTCCTCCTCTCTACTCTTTTGACTGACTCAAGTTGAATGCTTTGCAATAGCCATCTTTCCCATGGATCCTGGAAAACCAAGATATGTTTTCCATTTTATTCTTCCCCACCTCATTCTGTTTCTTTAAAAACAGGGTAAAGAAGCTGAAACTTAAGTTTGTACCTCAACTCTTGAAGTAAAAAGCATGTTAGAAATCATTTAACTGTGTTTATTGATATTGAGCATCTTGACAGCTGTGGAACAAGGTGTTTACAGAGTCTCTTTCCTGTGACCATTTGAAAAACAAAGTTTTCCCTGTAAATTCCAGTACAGGATTTTTTTTTTGCCAACTACTTGATGTTCATAACTCCTCTCCTGGTTCCTGAGCACCTTTCTCAGAAATCTCAGCCCAGGACTGTAGCTGCATTTTTAACATTGTCCAATGGCATGTTCATATTGGTCTATTCCTTACCCACTTAACCTAGTAATTCTACTGGTTTTGTAATCTTAAGTAATCATTTTTCTAGGCTTTAGTGAACATGTGAACCAGGTTTATTGTCTTTCTTATTTAGGAGATAAGGTGTCTTAAAGGAAGGAGTGGTGTCATCTCAGGTGAATTCATGTCATAGCCTCATGTCCTTCCTGTAGTTCTCAACCTCTGCCGATAGTCTGGAGAGCTTTAGAGGGAATTTTGAAGTGGGACAGCTGTTAAATCTGTCCTCTGGTTGTGTTCATGATGGATTTTATTATATTGTTTAGCATTCTTATTAATACAGCTGCTGTGTTACAATCCTGCTCGTCTTTTTCTTTTTTCATATTCCAGAAATACTTAAGATTTTTTTTTTCCCTCCTTGCTTGTCATTTCCTTTGACCTATGGTCTCATCTTTTGTCTCCATGTCCTTCATCATTCCCCATACTGAAAATGAAAGCAAAGCATCGTTAGTCTTCCTGCCATACTTAGAAAATTTTTCTTTCATTTCTGTCCCATCCATACTGGCTCAGAGTCTCCGTGTTTTGTCAGTTTTCCCCTTAAAGTGGCTGAATAACCTTTTGGTATTGATTTAATTTCCCCTGTGGTAACTAAATCCACTTTCCTTTTGGCAATGCTCCCTTTTATTTCTGCTTTTCCACCACTGAAACTGTAGATTTCATTGCTGACTGGTTGCAACAAACACTGATTTCTTGTAGATGCTCTACCTTTTCTTTTCAGAGGTGTTTTTTTTTTGATCCAAATAGGGTGAGTCCTTGTTGGGAATAGAAGTACTGGGTAGCTCTATGGTTTAAAGAAACTCCAGATGTCCTCCATGTTTCTGTGGTTTAAGAAGTTTAGGGATGCTCCAGGTGGTTATGTTTTTGGGTTTTTTTCCAAACTTGTCGTCTTGTACCCAAGACCCCTAGTTTCAGACCTGCTTCTCCTTTATATTTCAGTTTCATTTAAAACACCATTCCCTCCAGTATTATTTCCTACGTTCTCGAATAGTTTTTGCTAGAATTTGAAGGCAAGTTGAAAATAGCATTTCTACTTGGTTTATTTCTTCTTCTGGTGGTAATGTAAAATCTTTATCAGTATTCAGCTCTGACCTTGAGTGATGTGGTTTTTGTTTACTCTGTGCTTTGACTTTGCTGTTTTAAGGCTTTCAGTTTACACTTCAAGATAGTTTTGTAAGACTTACAGCATGTGCATCCTGCTACAAAAGGAACCTTCAAGATGTTTGATTTTACAGACCTGAAAATGTTACGACACGGGTTGGGAGTTTTTCCTCCCCAGGCTGGAAACACTTGCCCATGGCAGAGGTTATTTTGCAGGAGGTCACTCTCCATTAAGAGGTTTTTTCAGCTTCTAAACCTTAAAAACATCAGGTTTTGAAAAGGATTTTTTTTTTTTTTTTAAATCAAAACAAGTAAGAGGAGGGGAGAGCATACAAAGGAGCTATTTGTACTTGCAAGCAGCTGTGCTACAGGCTGCATCAGTAGGCAGTGGTGTGTTTTCCTTGAGTGGTGGATGGCTGTAGGTGTGCACTAAGAATCTGCTAATAGACTAATGTGCACCCTGTTGTGGCTCGTTGCTATAATGAGGGGTTAGTAGTAAAAAGAAGCAGAGGAAATGGATGGGCAGAGTAGTTTGCAATGGAAAATTTTATAAGGTTTCCCTTGGGGTATTCATAACTGTACAATTTAGACTTCTGTGATGTGAGGTGAAGCATTCACAAGTTAAATCAGGCAGGCCTTAAAAATCAATCCTAAGAAAGCTGAAAAGATAACTGTTGAAAGAACTTGGAATCCTTAATTTCAATTGATATATTTTTTTGGTAAAGCTGCTTGTCTAGTTAGTTAAGAATGATCTGGTTGGTTTCAAAGAAGTTTAAAATAATAAAAATAGATAGGAATGAAAAATTTGTGAAAGGTGCCTAAGATAATGGACTAGATACTGCTGCACGCAGACTTCCTGTCTGCAAGGATATTTAACCGTATCTAATAAGGGGATAATAATGCCCCCTTCCTTTTATTTTGCCTCTAGATAATGTAGCAATCAATGAAGCTGTAAGAAAGCATCATGACTGATCTTCCTAAAATGGTTTTGGATGAGGAATGGTGGTTTCTCTACCAAAGCAAGAGATTTTAAACCTTCTCTATGATTTCGACTCTGCATTCCCCACAGTGTTAGATCTGTGGCTGTGTGGGGTGCCAGAGGGGAGAGTCTGGGTGTGCTCACATGTGTAGGTTGGTTCAGATGGAGCCACTCTGCCTGTTGTCTAGGTAGGGTTGGGGTTAGAAAGGGCTTGGGCATCTGAGCAGGGTGCCCTCACCACACCAGAGGTTTTCAGCAGCTTCCATAGCACCAGTGCTCCCCTCACTTGTGTGAGAGGATGGTGGCTTTCAGTAAAAACAAGAGCTGAAAAAGAGGCATAGAGTCCAGATGGGACTTTGTAGAAGGTATGGTCAAGTATATGACCATATATGACCAGCAAAAATATGGCCTCAGGAAGTGTGTATGTAGTGCTGTGGGAAAACGATCATTGGCACGTGGAAAAATGCCAGTAATATTAACAATATTAACAACTCACTACAACCAAACCCACTGGTAAATCAGTATAATTCTTGATGATATGACTGCTCAGAGTCTGTTTTATGCAAAGCTGTGCTAAAACAAAGGATAAGCAATTCTTAATTTTGGGAGGGAGAGGGTGGTGACACCTGAAAGCAGTGCTGGTCAGGTGAGGTGGCTTGTGTAGCCAAACACTGCCTCTCCAATAGATGTCACTGCAATCAACAGCAAACAGAGGTGATGTTCTCAGAGGCAGAGGTAGCTTGGAAAAAGGCTTCAAGCTTTATGAAAATCAAATATTGAAGAGAAAAAAGAGGAACTGCAATATTTAATTTTCTTAAATGTAGTAACAAGTGTATTTAGTACAGCGGATTTCCAAAGATCATTCAAGAGCCAGGATTAGAAGAACAGAGCAGTGACTTTCATTTTTTAGCTCTGTGTTAATCTCTGTTTAATATGACTCTGTTCTGCTCATCTGCTTTTCCCATTCTTCCTCTGACCCATAATTAGCTAAAATCTGTAAGTTTTGTAACCAGCCCCAATATCAGATCCAGAAGGGCTGCACATGCTGGGCAGACTCACAAGCTGTCGTGCCACATGAGGATAGATTACAATGTTGGTGTCATTGTAGTTTGAGGTTGTGGGTTACTTTGGGGTTTTGTTATTGGGCTGGGTTTGGTTTTTTTTTTTTACTCTATTTGTGAATCACACGCGCAATTCTCCTCATCTGATGAAGTATTGCAAAAGGAAATTACATTTTTGATGAATTAATAGTAAAATTGCAGCTGGGACTTCATTTTTTTTACTGTGTGCTTGTACATAATGCACTGAACAGATGGCTTTGTGTGTGCTGTGATACATATTCTAAAGAAAGGACAATGAACTTTAAAAATGAACAAATTAATGGTATTAACAAAATAACTGAGTATTTTGAGTTGGTTTAAATGTAGCATTTGGAACAGAGAATTAGTAAGGACTTCCCAAAATAACTAAGTATGTTTATAAATTTAGAGAGAGGTTTTATCTTTGCCTTTTCTAATTACTAAATGAAGGATTTTGAGTCTTTTCAACGTTTCAGTTCAGCACTTACTTCATTAAAACTAATACTGCTTGTTTAGGGTTTCAGCAAAATAGAAGTTACCATGAAGTTTGAATCTTTCGTATGTGTATAATGACAGATTGGTTTTGTTTTCTGACAGTAAAAAAAAAAGAAGCCAAACAAAACAATCAAACCTTATGCCACGAACACATATCAGTGCTGGGAAACAGCAAGATTTGCAGCATTAGAAAATAACACATTTAATGAAGCCGTTTGATGAAGAGAAATTAAATTTTAACCCCTGTAGCTTGCATGAAAAGGATGCTTCGATAAACAACGCCTATTAACTGCTCCTTTGCCATGCAGTGGGTCATTAAGCACAATAGTACCTGCAGCTATCAGGGGTAGAAACAACGTTTGAGGTGGCTCGTGTGTGGGGATAGAGATGTCATTCGAATGCAAGCAGAATAAGCCAGAGCACAAACAGCAGCCGTAGAGCATCAGTGGGTCAGATGGGGGAAACCAGGGATCTGCTTCTCCCTGCATACTTTCATAGGCAGCTTTCATCTGCTGGCAGATGTAACTGTTAGCTTGTGGGTAGCTTGAAATTAATATAATTGATGGCATCTCATAATAGAAACAGACAGACGGTTTGCCCTTAAGGAGAGAAAAATCTCAGAAAAAATAGGCCCAAGGTCGTCAGAAGAAAGACAGGCACTGAGTCTGTGTATGATGAGGATTTGAGCTGCTTACAGCATTGAATGTTTGTCAGGAATGCAGATATCCTGAAGTACATGCTGGTACAGCAATGGTACAAGGGGGTTTCCCAGGTAAGGATTCAGATCTCTCTATATATTGTGTTTGTTTCCAGCAAGTCATTTTAAGTATTTTTGCTGATAATTTAGAACTAGTGAAGTGCTGGAGATAAGAAAATAATATCACAGATTTTTTTTTTTTTCTTCTCAGTTTGAAGCGTGGACAAATAGCATGATTGGAATATTGAATGCATTTGGTATCTTTAAAATATTTTGTCTTGTGTTTGCTTATAAATCATTGTTCCTGTGTACATTTGTGTTCAACATTCTTATATACAAAACTGACGTGAGCAGGCAGTGCTTTAAGTATGAGAATTCCTAGCATTACATTTCTTGCTATATAAAATAATCGACTCTTCCATAACTGTTATTGTAATGTAGAGACAGATGGCTGAATTTTCTTCACTTTGCTTGTTAAGAATGTGTTAGGTAAATGTTTTTAGACTAAAATAAAAAGCTGCTGGGGAATCTAAACTGAATATTCAGCATTTTCGTGGTATAAGGAGGCAAAACAAGAATAAAGCTATGTGATAGTAAACAAATGAGCTATTTGCCATGAAAGATAATCTAATCCTTAAATATTGCCTTAGATTGCATTTATTCTTAGGTATGATCTTTTCTTCCACCACAAGCCAGGTATCCAGAGAATAGCATTAAAATGCTAGGCATGAAATATGCTGGTTTGATGGTTTAAGGTTATTACATTGTTGAAGGCATGGTGCAGGTGGCTTCTGTTGTTTGGGATCTTTGATCTTACTCGGGTGTTACAGCTAAGTAATTTTTGTATAACTTGCAGATAAAAGATAACGTCTGCGGTATAAATCTGCATACACGGGTACCAACTTGCTAGGAGAGGGTAATACAAGTAGATCTTCATATTGCTCTCGTTGAAAAACACTGAAATCACTGCAGTGACTTGCAACTAAAAACACGTAGAAAGGGTGGAAATATTTAAATAAATAAATGAAAGACAAATTGTAGCCCTTAAAAGGTGGTTCTGTATTCGTGTGTTTGAATGTCTGATTTTTAGATAGGAAGATATCTTTCGTCATTCCCATTGTAAATAATGTTGCTCCACTGCATTTAAAAAAAAAAGAAAAAAAAAAAGAAAAAGAAACACTACTTTTCATCATGTCTTGTCCAGACTAGCACAGCATTGCTTTTAGTTAGACTATAGAATAGATTATTTGCATAATAGCTCTTTTCCAGCATGGTCTGCTTGGTTTAATCAGTAGCTGCTTCAAATATGTAGTACAAGTAAGCCTCTAACAGAAGGGAAAGTAAAAATGTTAAATGACAATAATTTTATTCTTTACAGATGCTACCTAGTTTTCCACAGTATTGCAGTAATTGAGACAGCTGTCCAGAACAACTTCTTTCACTGTTTGAGAAAGTTGAAGTTTTCTTTTGCTCCTCGATCTCTAAAGACTTGATTCTTCCTTATTTAATGTAGTGGCTTAGGGGCTAGTCATCAATTTACCTTCTGCTTTGAGCAGGTATGTAATTGCTCTTTATCAAGATGGCTGGCATTTAAAGAGCAGTCCAGAATATTTATCTGTGGGTACACAAGCTATAGTACACTGTGACAGACTATTAAAAGTTTGCTTTATGCCAGGTAGTGGCCGCATGCATAGTGAAAGCTATTTGCAAGCTAATGACATTAGGAAGGAGATCTATAAACATATCTGCATATATACATATGTGTGTGTGTATAAAGGACTGCTGTCTCCATCAGATGAAAGTCTCTATTTTATCAGCAAGTTCAAAATACTTTTGTCATACTGAGATTCAAAGAGATGTTGTAGCAACTGGGTAAAGGGCAGGTAATTCCTTCTGCTACCCTACAAGTAATAGTGAGCCTTTCATCATTAGTGTAATGATGGGCATGCCTCTTTGCTTCCTCAGCACTCAGAGATCTTGGCTTCTGCTTCCCAAAAAAAGTTATGAGAGGAAAGGTTAAAGTATTGAGCTTTTGGGGATCCTTGAGGAGTCAGCACCCTTCTGCTGGTGAATGTGAAACGTGCACATGCATGCACACATGTGCTGGGCAGAGATGGGGGGGGCTGAGCAGTATAGCCCCCCAAAGCCAAGCACCTTGGGCTGTTCTGGCACTCCTCTGTAGAGAGCTGGGTGGGTGTGCAGAGCCCGTAGGCACTGCACCCATTCTGTACAGGCCCTCTGTGTGCCCCTCAAGGTGAGGGGTCAGCACCCCCATTGGGACACCCCCTGCTCCAGACTGCCTCCAGGTGTGGGAGAGCATTCCCAGCAGGCAGTGGCACCTCGGGTACCACTGGGCAGCAGCATCCTGGTGCTGTGTGCTCCCAGCTCTGCCCTTGCCCTGCCCACCACCTGCTGCTGCCAGCACCCACAGCTGGAATTCAAGATCCAGGAGCAGGGCTGACGTCAGTGTCACCTTCTAGGTAAGGGAGAAAGGAGAGCACAGGGGAGGAAGGGGGTTTTTGAGGTAGAATGTGCAATAGGAGAATGGGGCAGGCAAGGGAGGGCTGTCTGGGGGAAGGACAAGGCTTAAGAGTGGAGGAGAACCCTTCTCTTCTCCACGTCTTTATGGAGACAGATCAGCACAGAGCCAGGAGCCCCTGCCCAACAGCGAGCTAAATTTGGGGGTTTCTGTTCAGGTGATGTGTGCTACTGCCAGGGGACAGTGTCAGGTGAATTACGTATGTCGGCTAAAGCCAGAAGTGGCAAACCTTGACTTCATCATACTGGTTTACGATTGTTCCGTAGATAGCAAATGTTTTTAACAGTAGTTTGGTTTGGTTTTTAAATGCATTAGGTAGTTTCAGAGGTTTATTATGGCCCTTAACTTAAAAACAAGTGCATTAGCTTCACATATTTATAAATACTTCTGTATTTTTATCTTCAGTTTCAGAACTGTGGCATTTTTTGACTTCTAAATGTCAAACTTGTGTAGTATACTAAACCAGGTCCTCCACAGAGTGAGGTGGAAAGTCATCACTTCCATGGAGTGATAGTTCCGAGAATATTATGACATTCTGAACCTAAGTTCTCATGCTTGTAATGGGCTGTTACTTAGAGTTGAACCACATACCTGAATTAGGAGGAATTTAGATGGCAATGGCAAGGAGCATAAAGCCACAAGGGACCTGTTTGTGTGTGCACATGCATGTGCAGGTAAGTTATGACTCTTTATGCTCTGCCTGTGAGAGCAGAGAGCAGCTACACCATCCAAATGGTTCTTAAAGCCATGATGCCACTACGTCTCCATCCCCCCAGGTGCTCTGGGAGTACACAGCAAGCAGCAGCATTTGCTGTACCTTAAAAAAAACAGCAAAGTGTATCCTATACTACAACAGTGTGCAATGGTCCTGAAATTGTCTGGTGTGGTAGAGCCAGGACTGTTCTGTAACAGTCACTGGGGCTGCTCGGCCGTGGCAGATGGGCTGGATACCTGGGGGAGGAGGAGGGGTGAGATTCCCTTGGTGCTGGACCCCCCTGCTCCCTGTGCCAGGCTCACCTGCAACTTGGACCTTCAAATCTGGGCATTTTCTGCACTGAACTGTAAATCCTGATGCAAATTGTGTTTTGAACCAGAAACTATATTTCTTCTGAGTTTTTTGGCAAAAAGATCTGTTTTAAACCCTGCAAGGTTTGGCTGTACTTTCCTCCATTTTGTAACCTGTTATTCTTTTAGGGATATGACAGGTTATTTGGAGATGAATAAAGTATTATTTTGTTGTGTATCATTAATATATTTAAATATACAATGCAGTAATTTACAGCATTTCAGTGTTGTTAATATATGTGATATATTTTGTATATACTGTTTCTCAGGAGAAAAAATCCATTAAGTGAACAGCCTGACAGCATGGTATGTAGTGAGGTGTCACTACAGGGCTCAGAGAAGAGTGGAAGGGGAAGAAATTAGAAGAGACTGGGACCTGATGGACGAGGGAGGGAGTAGAGCTGTATGCAAGGATGAGCACGGGCAGCTTATAAGCGAGGGCCCAGGAAGAGGCTGAAAGGGATTTTGTGAGGAATGGGGAGTTCAGCGAAGCCTTTCGGGGACAGAGCGATGCAGTCACCCTTTCTGAGCATGCAGGAGGCATATGGTGCCATTGTAAACGGGCCACAGGCCGCGGGGGGAGGGCAGGGCAGGGCAGGGTGGGCA
>NW_008598106.1:0-25035 GCF_000691845.1 Merops nubicus
GGTCATCAGCTTGTTTAGGTTCTCCTGTGGGATCATATGTTGCAGCTCAGATTAAAAAATTTACTTCTCTATAGTCTTTATGAGAAGGAAATGTAATTAATCTTGGGAGGAAGAAGTTTTCAAATTAAAAATTTAATGAAACCTTCTATATATTTAAGTGTTCTCATTAAAATAAAGTTTAAAATTTTGCACCTTAATATGAAGGAAATAAAATGTTACTGTATAAAAATTTTAACACAAGTCTTTACAGAATTAATATTTATATTACATGTCAGATTCTGAAAAATATTTTTCACAAGTAATTTAAGTGAAACAATTCAGGGGATCAGATAAAGGCTACTTGAAACAAATACCAAATGTAAACAGGTAATTACTAGGAAAAGGCAGTAAATAAGTTCAGCTCACTTCATAGTTATTATTGTTTCATCATACACGAAGGTCAAGAGAAGTGTAGGAATTTAGATAGGTCAGATTCGAAACTATGTTCATGTTACTTTACAGATAATGAAATTCATCCTTTACCCGGAAAAGAGCCGAGACAGTCTGGAAAGAAGAACCCTTCTTCTTGCCTCCTTTTTTTCCTGCACCACCACCGCTAGCCTCTTCAAAAAGAAAAATATTTTTTTCATATAATCTTTTTTCATTGTATCTTTACATACCTTAACTGTTGGGAAAAAATCATTTTAGAAAACAAACCTGTTTCTGCCCCACCATAGGAGGCAAAAAGTAAAGCCAGTGTCTTCACAGACGATTTCTGATACAACCCAATGACAGTTTCATTCAGGGGGTCTTTGTTCTTCTCCAGCCAGCCAGAGATGTTGTAGTCCACTGTGCCAGCATAGTGCACCAGGGAGAAGTGGGCCTCAGCCTTGCCTTTGGCAGGCTTGGGCTTCTGGAAGTTACTAGACTTGCCCAGATGCTGGTCATAGAGCTTGTTCTTGAAAGAGGTGTCAGTTGCCTTGGGGAACATGCACTCCTCTTCCAGGATGGAGAAGATGCCCATGGGCTGGAAGACAGTAGAATAAAGAATAGAGAAAGCTTGTTGAAAAAAATGATCACAACTTGGTTGTAAAGGGAACATAGGAAGCTGAGGAAAAAAAAAAAGAAAAGACAGGAAGCTGAGATAGAAACCAATATCCTTGACCCTTGCAGTGAAGAAAATTTCTTTGCATAAAGTAAGTTTAAAAGATTTGCCTGTTTTATTCACACTTTAGCGCAGTGATTCAGGATTTCTTTTGACATTTAAAAATCAGGACGATAAAGATTATGTTTAAAAATATATTTCAAAAGTGCATCCATCGTTTACTGACTTTAGGTTTTGTATTTTGAACCAAGTCCCTGAATTATACAGAATGACAAGAAATCTCTTTCAGTTTCATGCACTCAGAGGTCAGGCACTGACTGTACTGGCCTGTACCTACTTTGCTATGAACCATCTAGAAAAAAAAGTACTGTCCAGATAATTTTATTTCAGGGTGTTAAGAAAATATTTTTAATGCACTTTGGGAGCTGCTTTGTTTTTGGAAAAAATATCCTTTAATCAAGCAAGATTACCTTCCACACAGAGAAGGTGTGTGAGGAATGACTTCCATAGTTATCTGTGGGCTTTGTGGTATCTCTAATGAACAATAATACAGATCAAGAGAAATTCCAACAACTAAAACTGAATGCATGAAACTAACTATGGAAGAAACCCTTTTTTTTAATATCTTGTAACCATTCTAATTTTAGAATAATGAGTTTCTGAAAATACGAGACATTTTGAATTAAAAGTTTACCTTCTCAATAAGCTCAATGCAGGCAGCCAGGTCCATCCCAAAGTCAATGAATGTCCATTCAATTCCTTCTTTCTTGTACTCCTCTTGCTCCAGCACAAACATGTGGTGGTTGAAGAACTGTTGCAGTTTCTCATTGGTGAAGTTGATGCACAGCTGCTCCAGGCTGTTGAACTTTTCAGCAGAAAAGAAACCAAGAACCCATAATCAACACGCAGAGTTCCTGATCATTCTCCACCCTTCCACACAACTGTATTATCAGGATCTCACCACAACAGGACCCATATGCAGCTCTCAAAAGAAATGTCTACATAACAAAAATGGATTTTTTTCCAGAAGAGATTCACCTAGTGAATCACCAAAAAAATCATAAATTACTTTGGCATTTTTATGTTTAGCTCAAAAGATGACTTTATACCCTGGTCTTCAATTTTTAAGCACTTGATACCTCTGATTAAACACTTAGCTATTCAATCCTTGGTGCTTTAAACAATTTACACCTTTACTCTATTACATATATGTTAAAGGACCTCCAAATCCTAGTTCTACTCTAGAAGCTCTTACATAAAATTACTGTAAATATGTTGGGGATTTTTTTAATCATTAATATTAAGCTCAAACTGTTAAAATATTACAACATATAAGATTCTACTTGCTACTTCTAAACAAATAGAATAACTGTCTTGTATTGATGAAGCTTCTGAGGATTTTTCTCTGTGCTTCAAAGAAAAATGAAGGATTTTTTTCCAGAAAATTGAGAACAACTATCACGTTAAACCTTCAGAAAAATACAACTTGGAAGTCCTGTGACATAGCAAGTTCCCCCTGTGCAATCAGTCCTCAAACCTAAGTTCCTTACATCAAAGATCTCAAAGCCAGCAATGTCCAGGACACCAATGAAGTACTGTCTGGGCTGCTTGGTGTCCAGCTGTTGGTTGATGCGAACAACCATCCACAGGAACATCTTCTCATAGACAGCCTTCGCCAAGGCACCCACTGAATTGTTCACCTAAACCAATGAAGAACAGAGAAGAAAAACTGTATCTAGAGCAAATAGTAAGTGATAGAAGCTGGAGGTTCCAAATCACCATCTGTTACCTGCTGCACGGTTTGACCCTTGGTCACATATTCATTCCCAACTTTGACTCGGGGGTAGCAGAGGGCCTTGAGCAGATCTGCTGAGTTCAGACCCATCAGATAGGCAGCCTTGTCAGCAACTAAGTAGAAGGATAAGGGGACAGACAAATTAAGACTAACAAAATATGCACCATTTTGAGTCATGAACCCTTCACAAAGCAACTGGAACGTTGAATGCCCTTGTACTCAGATTCTGTTTACTGGATGTCAGAGGAAGCATGACAGTCATTAGAACAAAAATAATTTTTGTTCTGAAGCATTTGCATAGAAAAATTCTAGTTCTGTCTTTAAAAATCTTCACAGAAGTATGCAGAAACAATGTGCTTATTACAAAACTCATCGGGAAAACTGAAGTTCATCACTTCAGTCCAGAGCTAGTTGGTATCTATAAGTCAGACAACAAAGCATCAGTTTTAGCAGGTTGGACACCTGAGCACAACCCAAAACATACACTTAGCTACTTGGGCTACCTGCATTCTTTGACAGCTGCTATAATGCTAAAAGTTATTCCAAAATTAGAAGTAACAACTAAGAAGTGCCCCATTCTGGAGGCTTTTTACTATGGTCATAACAGAAAGGCAGGCCTATTTCTTCATTCAGGATCAAAATCTATAAATTCAGTCCTGAAGATTGGCAGTCCTGAAAACCAAAAAATTCAGTCCTGAAACAATTATGGAATTGAGTCTCCAATAAAAAGATATTGAAGGAAGGTTCCCTGTTACCTGAGCAAAATTCCTAAATATCATGTGATTTATGGAGAAGTTCTAATACTGAATTTAATGTCAGCTTAAAAAACAAAACAAAACAAACAGAAATATATTTTCTGAAAAATCTTTCTCTTCTTAGTGAGTCTTTAATATAAGCACAATGAACAGGCTGTGCTAACCAGAACTGTGGTATCCCAGAATAAAATTATGGATGCATGCAATTTATATGTCAAATAAAGATTAGGTAGTAATTGAAAAAATTATATATTTTTGGATGGCAGTTTCATACTTATATACTATCTCACCTAAATATTTTTTTTTACATTTTCAGTGCTCTCTTCTTCATCTTTCAAATAATCAGTTATTATTGCTACATCTAACAGGTCAACCACAGACTTTGTTAATACCTTCTGTGCCATCCGGCTCGGCCTGCTCCTCACGCTGCTTCTGCTTGAACTTCAGGTTCCCGTAGTGCATGACAGCCCCTGTCAGCTTGTAGATGGCCGTTTTTTCATCGGCGCTAAAGCCCAGAATGTCAATAGCACTCTGCAGTAGGACCAATAAAATAAAATCTTTGTCTGGGACAGATGACAATAGGTACAAAATTTTTAACAGTTACTTACATCTGTAGCCATCAGCTCCTCCTGGTCATTGATGCTGGCAACAGTGATCTCCCCTTGACTCACAAATTGGTAGTCATATGGGTTGGTGGTAATGAGAAGCATGTCTGAAAGTAAGAAGAAGGGACATGCAGGCTTAGTTTAGTCAAGCAAGTAATAGAGTGAGCTGATGGTGACCAGTCATCCTCCAAATTAGTCACTCTTCCTACCAATTAGCTCTGGCTTCTTGTTGGACATGATCTGATAAAATATGTGGTAACTTCTTTCTGCTTTGAGCTGGAAAGTGACTCTGGACTTCTCCAGCAGATCTAGAGATAAAATTTGGTTAGAAACAAGAAGAAACAGAAAAAAAAAAAAAATGTAGGGAGAAGATTGGAAGAAAAACAGGGAAGGCAGGATAGATGGTTGGGTGAAAAGATGTGTGGATAGACAGCAAACAGTTCAGGAAACTGTCTTACATGTTTCAATATCAGCAGAAGCTAGTTTTCCTGTGGCACCGAAGTGTATTCTGATGAATTTGCCCTTTAAAAGAACAAAAGCATTGTAAGATTTACATCATAAAAATACATCTGAAATGAAGGGTTTTACCGTTTACTCCACCAGGCACAAGATTTCTATTTAGAGACATTTTCTTAAGAATCAACTGTACTTCCAGCATTGACATGAAGTCATCTTTTATGTTTTTGACTATGAGAGCAATCAACAGTGACCTGGCTGTGTATTTTATATATGCTGAATGTACCTATAGGAAAGAATAGGTAGATTTCATTTTCAAATTCTAACTATTCCTGCATAGAAAGAGCAGTCAATTTAATGTACAGAAACAGCCATTTGACTAATTCAGCTGCTTAAATCTATCTTGATATCAGAAAAAAACCATTTCACTTCTGATTAATTAACTCTGATATAAAGGAAAACTATTATTCAAGTAGAAACTCTCTCTCCCCACTTCCTTCCTTCCTTCCTTCCTTCCTTCCTTCCTTCCTTCCTTCCTGCATCCCTTCCTCCCTCCCTCCCTTCCATCCTCCTTTCCACCCTTCCTTCTCTTCACTCTCTCTTTCTTTCTCTCTCTCAATCCCTTCCTCCACTCCCCCAACCCCCATCCTCCTTTCATTCTTCTCTTTCTTTCTTTCTCCCTTTCTTTCCCACCTTTACAAACCTGCCTCTCTTTCTTCCTGGCATAATGTCTGTCTGTCTTTTAGCAAATGAACTGAAATAAATGACATTATTGTTTAACACTGCAATGTATTATAGGAGAAAAGGCATGAATGCCACATACTTCAGTTTACTATTTTTCAGGAACCATTTGGTTAAACAACTTACAAAGCGTGAGGAGTTGTCATTCCTCACGGTCTTGGCATTTCCAAAGGCCTCCAGCAGTGGGTTGGCGCTGATGATTTGATCCTCGAGCGTTCCCTGCAGGACAATAACTACTGCTGGTTATCCTTTCCAAAAATCATGTCAGGAAGACGGGAAAGCATTGATTCAAGCCAGCATCTGTTAAGTAATGATCTGACCCTCAGGCATTCCCTAGAGCACGATAATTATTCACATAAAGTGTTTAGCAGCCATGGCAATTACATGCCACCTCTTCAGTCTGTGCTTCCTGACTCACCTGCATTTTGCCTGACTGCTCTTCCTTTTTCTTCTCCCCGCTGGCTGCAATTGTTGCAAAGTACTGGATGACACGCTTTGTGTTCACAGTCTTCCCTGCGCCGGATTCTCCGCTGCCAAAGCAGAGAGAAGCAGAGAGTGGTGGTCAGGCAGAAGGTCCCCTGGCACCGGGCAGCCCCGCAGGGACACGAGTAGGGAGTGTACATACGTGATCAGGATAGACTGGTTCTCGCGATCTGTGGAAGAGGCAGAAATACAGTAGTTGAAATTAACTGAAGAACACAGAAATAGTGAAATGTAGTTTAATGTTTTCAACTGCATTCTATCAGTTTGACTTCAAAAAACCACCAAATAATCAGAAAAAACCCCCAAATATCCAGGACTCCACTGAGTGCGGGGATGCCTTTCTTTTAAAAAGGTAGGAATCGTGGTGTGAAGGTAGTAAAACACACAATAATATGTATACATTAGAACCATGAAAGCTTTGAAAAAAATCTCCTTATATACTGAGACAAAATAAGCCTCCAGAGAATTTCATGGTGCAATCATTCTGGGACAGATAGAGCCACTCACCAGTCAGCATGAACTGATAGGCGTTGTCAGAGATGGAGAAGATGTGTGGAGGGGCCTCCTGGCGCTTCTTGCCTCGGTAGGCCAACACCACCTCCGGGTTGTACACCGGCAGCCCCTTGTTGGGGGGTGCGGGGGCAGGAAGGGAGACAGCACGTTGGCTTCCACTTAGCCAGGCAGAGCAGTTCCCCCAGCCAGCCAAAGGCAGGCAGGCTGCTGCTTGTACTTACGTAGATCATCCAGGCTGCATAACGCTCTTTGAGGTTGTACAGCACAGCGGGTTCATGGAGGTGGGTCATCATGGCCATGTCCTCGATCTTGTCATACTTGGGAGGGTTCATGGAGAAGATCTGATCATCCTTGACAGTCAGGGTCTGTTAGATGAGGGAAGAGATTCATGTATGTCAGCTAAGAGCTGTGAGTTTGGATCACACAGTGTCCTTCACTCTGTTTTTTCACTCACTTCTCCCCCTTCAGTCTTGACGGTGACCTTCCCTGAGTCTTTGTTCTGGATTGTCCCTTTCACAAAGGATTCCTTAGGATGCACGACAAAGACAGATGACTTGGCATCAAAAGGCTTGTTCTGGGCCTCGATTCTCTCCTTCTCTGACTTTCGGAGGTAAGGAGCTGCCTCCCCCAAGATGGCCAGAGTCTGACGACATGGCTGCACTTTATGGAGGGGCTCGTCAGCAGAAATCACTGTGGAAGAGCAGATATGTTGCACAAATGTGTCCAAAAGTAAGTAGAAAAAGAATGTGAAAGGAAAAATACTGTATTAGTACAATTCATAGATTTTTTTTTTTTTTTAAGTAATTGTATATTTTTACACTGATGTGATTCTACATTTACAGAAAATGTGAAAAGAATTTTTTGGGAGATCAGTTTGATTAGGGTCCACTGCACTGAAATCGCATTTGAAATTATCAACAGTCACATAGCAGTCAAGTATTTAGGCACTATACTGTGGAGTTAAGAACCTTAAAATTTCTTTCAGCTGCTTATGCATTCTTTTAAAATTCACTTGAAATTATTACAATGTATTTACTTCCAAGGTATATGAGTTCAGAAGGCTCAGAAGGCTCATATACCACTGTCTTGAGTGGCATATAGACAGCATGAACATCTTAATGGCTCAGTGTCAATCTCTGAAACGTTTCTATCCTTTTATTGATGATACAATTATTTGCTAATTCTACTGAGTTCTTGAATTCAGGTGTAAATGGCCTCAATGCCTGTCAGAAGAAGAATAATGTTATTCTAAGACACACACCAACAGCTCAATTTCTATTACTTTCTTTCTTTTTTTTTTTTTTAATTTAATATAATTTTAGTGGAAAACAAAGTTAAACATGAAGCTTCAAAGCCCTACTCGGGAATTTAAAAAATAAGGAATTGTAACGCCAGTACTAATTTATCTGAAATTTTTTTTAAATTTTTTTTTTCCACAGTAAAAAAAATCCATCAGGCAACTTACTATTGCTTAGTATTGTGTGATATTTGTACTAAAATGAGAGCATAATGTGATAATTCTTTATTTCTCCCTGCATAAACAGCTGGTAGCTTAGAGAGGAAGAGGACTGCAGCTTCTTGTGAAGCAGAGAACAGGCAGAGCAGTAAGTAGAAAAAATTATAGTTACATTTTACAGAGATGACAACCAGAGCTTTGTTGCCCATATTACAGCTTTTACTACTCTTGCTTTGTCAGTGGTCTCATGATAAATTTTGGATAAAATAACACATTAATTCACATGCTGTGACACAAAATCTTGCATTTTGCGTTTTCCCCTGCTGTACTCATCTTGGTCCAGTTTTAATGCCGCCATAGCAAAGATGGGAAGCCAGCATGCCTCACTCCCTTTTAGGTCAGTTAAGCAGAACTGAAGAATTTCACCATGAAGACTTTCTGGTCTGCCATCAGTGGTCAGAGACTTCAAACAGAGCCACTTAAAGATTGGACCAGATGACCTTCAAGGTCCCCTCCAATCTGTGCTGTTCTATGATTCTATGATTCATTTGAAAACCTCACCAGCTTTGGGCACCCCACCACCTTCTACTGTGATCACACTGGGTTTGAAAACACAGAGTGACACAGTGACCATTTACCCAGATGTATAGAAATTCCACCCGAAAGGATCTTTCTTTGCCCTCTAAGAATTAATAAATCAGGTCCTTACCTCTCGTGACACCAGATGGGTGGCTTGCAGGCTGGCAGATGATCAGTACTGCAAAACAGAAATGGCAATTCCCTACTTGCTGCTGCACAGAAATCCAGAGTGAAAATGTGCAGGTGCCTTGAAAGTAGATTTAAAACCTGAGTGCCTGCCTGGAAATGAGCACTGGGGGCAGCTGCAGTGCTGTGGCACATAAGAGCACCATCCTCTTCTTGCAAGCCTGCAGACCCCATACTTACCTTGAAGCCTTCCGTGGAGACGGGGCACGCTTGTCGCAGGGACGTTTTATACTATCTAGCTTGCAGATGCTACAGATGCCTGCTCTTTCTTCGGTCAAAAAATTTTTGGCAAACCTTCTTTGGGAGAGCATTGTCTGGCAAACTGAACTAAGGGCATAATTGTCATTTGACATGACTAGATATAATTAGAAAATTTTGATGTCTTACTGACTATATGAATACATCTCCTATAAATAATTTGTTAAGGGTGTTAAGGAGGGAATTTGGACTAGTCAAGGCACTTAGAGAACTTGGATGCAGGACTTATGGATTCTATTGCTGGCTTTCCCACCGACTCACTGTATGACCCAGGGTGGATTGCTTGGTATGCCTGTGCTGCAGCTATCCCAGCTGTACAATGGGAACGACAACATTTGTCTTCCCCATGTGATGGTGTGAAGCTTATAAGAAATGCCTAAGAGGAATACATTAAGCGGACCACTAAGTGAGAAATAAGCATTGCTAAAAGATTCTAGTGGTTCTGTTGGTAAAATCCTGAAAGTAGAGTAGTAATCTGGGTCCTTCAGTGTGATAGTATTGGCTCCTGAGAATCAACATGGTAAGGTGACTGGCCAAGAGTCAAAGATTTTGTCACAGCAACAGGAGGCTGGGGTCTAGCTGAAGTACTGTGTTTGAGTCTCAGAGAGGTGAGGTCATTTCTGATGCATGAAAAAAAATTAGACATACACTTGTGCACATATGCCCATCTGTACACCTGAAATTGCAAAAAAGTGGGAGATCCTCCAGGAAGTGTTGTTAAAAGCCTGTACATGAAATTGTGCTAAGGGTACGTCATAAGGTAAGCTGTGATTTCTGCTATGTAGGTCAGGGCAGTTGGACAACAGATGCTCTTTTCTTGATGTTTTGATAAGTATGAAAGTATCCATACTGGCCTCAATTCGTTCTTATGGTTTGTTTTTTTTTTTTCCAAGTCTAACCTTCAATCTGTACCACAAATAAAGCAAATGCTGAGGTAAAGGTCCAGGCCTGTAGAGATCTGTACCATTTGAATGTTTATATCCCTTTTTACAAGGTGTGGTTACAGGTCATTACGGAGTCTATATATATCAGCCAAGGGTTTTTTTCTATTCCTGCAGAAATTTCTGCTCCTGTAGAATTCCACAGCCCTACCATCCCATTCTTTCCAGTTCCTCTAACATAAACAAACCACAGTCTCAGATCCTGTTTCCCATATGCATGCTGCCACTGTCAAATTCAAGACCCCTTCAGCCCTTCCCCACCCACAACTCTCAGAAACTAGTACATTCTCAGAAACATTTAAACATTCATACAGTTCCTGGAACAAAGTCTATCAACAAGTTGCTGCCTATATCAGTGTACTGGAGGTGGTACACTGTCCTGATACTCTGAGAAAGGGGGATTTGCTGGTAGTCCTGGAGAGTGACTCACCTAGTTTTAGGGAAAGGGCACTGTCACTTGAGCTGCTTTAAATGTTGTGAGATCTAAGCACACGCTTCTCCTGGTCATTGACATTTTGGTTATTGAAGGAGGTCAGGAACACAGGGACAAGGTTAGAGAAATTATGCATGGGATTCAAGGTAATATCCAGTATCAGGCTCCACCCTGTGCATGAAGATCTTGCTCCAAGAAGGGCCCTGGCATTACAGCATCCATTTTTTGGGTGGCTGGGCCCCAGGTTGGAACACAAACCTGTTCCATACTGAGGCATTGAAGTGTCACATGGTGCCCAGCAGCCCAGTGGATTATTTTTCCTGGCTCAGGAGGTGACAGGAGGACCTTGGCAGATCAGAGCATGGGGTTAAGCAGATCATGGGAGGAGAAGGGTGACTGAGACCTCTCCCAGGATGTGAAAGCTGAGGGTTTTCTCCCATCAGGCTGGGGAGGCAGCTCTTGTCTCCCATTTCCAGGGAAGCTGTAATATCTGACCTGTAAAGGCAACATACTCTGGTAGCAACAGGTTTAGTATTAAGTATAATGATAGAATGTCTTAAGTTAGAAAACATGTTCAAGGATCAACTAGTCCAACACCCCTGCTGTGGGCAAGGACGACTTTCAGTGCATTAGGTTGCTCAAAATCTCGTCGAACCAGATCTTGAACACTTCCAATGATGGGGCATCTAACTTCCCTGCAAAATCTGTTCATGTGTCTCACCACATTCATCATGAAGTATTTCTTCCTTACATCTATTTGAAAACTACCCTCTTTCCATTTAAAATCATCATGTCCTGTCCTGTCACTACAGACACTGGTAAAATGTCTTTCTCTGTCTACCATACAAGCCCCCTTTGAATACTGAAAGACCACAAGAAGGTTTTCTCAAACTTTTCTTCTGTCAGCTTTTCTTTATAGGAGAGGTGTTCCAGATCTCAGATCATTTTAGTGGTCCTCCTCTGGACCCACTCTAACAGAGCCAAGTCTTTCTCATGCTGGGGACCACAGATCTGAAGTGGTACTGCAGGTGAGGTCTCTCCAGAGTGGAGTAGAGGAGCAGAATCACCTCCTTTGACCTGCTGGCCATGTTGCTTTTGATGCACCCCAGGATCCGACTGGCTTTCTGAGCTGCAAGCACACATTGCCAACTCCTGTCCAAATTTTTATCCATCAGTATCCCTGAGTTCTCTGCATAGCTGCCGTTGCTTTTTTGTGAGGTCCTGTTCTCAGTGGTATGTAGCAAGCTTGTCTTATGTGATGCTGTTAGGCTCAGACAAAGGGGCCTCAGGATGTGCCTGATTCTCCAGGGGCTAGATGGAAAATCTAGCTAGGTGTGACTTTGGGAACTGAAAATCTCTGACTTCCCAGTGGTCAAGGACAAACTGAATCTTCTCAGCAGAACTCTTATATGTTTTTGCTCTTACACAGGCTGTGTAACAGGCAGGAGACACATGGCCAGGCAGCTCTAGGCATGCAGTCAGCTGAGGGAAGACCTAGTTTGAAAGGGAAGTGGCCAGTGAGTTGCAGTGTCTCCAGGTGTTGACAGTAACTCAGCAGTATTTTTAGGATGGCAAGCTTTGATGTTGGATCTGGTCTGTTCACAAAAGAGTTTAGAAACAAAAAGCCTGCTATTGAATTGGTCCTAACCCCAGCATAGCTTCTCACATGTCAGCCAGGCCATAAGAAAGAATTCCTTCCTCCCTGATATCCTTAGTAGTCAGATGACATTTCCTCTATCTTTAAATCATTCAAGTTTTTTTTTTAGTTAAAGTTCAAGTGGGTTTGGTCAGTATTCCCAGGAGGATGTGACTGTACCCTAAGTGCTGTTGCACAGCTACTTAGCAGAAAATATCCATATGTATTTTCATGAAGGTAGTGCACTGAAGGTACATGAAAGATACATCCAATTCACAGTTTTACTTAAGAAAAGTATACAATATTGTGTACATTTCTTCTATGTGCATTATATTATGAATATCAGAGAAGGTAAATGAAATTATATTCATCAAAATTATAAAAAAATAGTGAAAGTATTTTATCCTTAATTGTTATAAGACACAGATCTGTAATAGCTATATGTGAGCATATACACAGGTCTTAACCGTTACATTGCTTTACAGCTTTTCTGTGCATGAGCAACCTGCTGTTTTCTAATATATTACACAGTCCTAAACTCAAGTGACACCCTGTATTGTTAGAAATAAAGTTGCAGTGCTTTTTCTATCTTTCCAACTGCTCTTTCCAGCTTCACTGGAATGTTTTTAAGCCTTCCTCTTTGCTTAAAAGTGCTTTACAGAACTAGGTTTTTACTGAATTCAGTTTTCAAATTCAAACTATAGGCAGTTTTGCCCACAGTTGGTTGTCTTATATTGTCCAAAGGCAATGCAAAGAACTCAAAGTATAAGAACATTTGGTTAGTTTATGGAGCCTCATAAAATCTCTACACATTGACTGAAGTGTATTTGGAGGGAGTAATCATAATTTACACATGATGTATGTGCATTCAGGCACAACGTTAATTCAGTTGATTTTCAGTCTGTGGAGAGAAGAATATAATATTCTGTGCTCTGCCAAGGTAGTTGAGGAAAATGCCTTTGTACTGAGATTGTCTAACATACAAAGATTTCTCATAAAAGAAGTTGTGCTGCTGCCTTTTCCAGAAGCCACATGGTCTAGTGCAGCATTGACCTATTTGCTCAATATGACCTTGAAGTAAGCCTTTTGGGGCTTTTTTCAGGTTACAGCAATAGCTGAGGAAAGACGTAGCTGATTCCCACTGCTGTCAGGACTTAATGGAAACTCAGCAGGGGATGGCTGTAGAAATTAATTCCTTCTTACGTCCTCTCTCCGATATTAATGTCCCCTGCTCTTTTCCCCCATTGCCGGGGTGATATGTAACTGAACACTTTTCCTTGCCCCTCTAAAGTCTCTTTCTGTGTGGAAGCATAGTTTCTGAGGGAAAGCGCACAGTGTTGAATTAGTATGGCAAAAGTTTGCAGTGCAGCAGTCTCTGCTTCACAACATCCAGGGTCCAAGGTAATGGAGATGTTCACAACAAGACATGTTAGTAAAATTGAAGTTCTTCAGTATGTTTATGCTTGACTAACTCAGTCCTAGTCAACAGCAGCTAAGTTTTTGTTTGCTTAGACAGGTACATTTGGGGCAGTACTATACGTATTGAAGGATGTGGTCTTACATTTTAGTCATAGAATCAAAAAATTCATAGAAGCATTAAGGTTGGAAAAGACCTCTAAGATCATCAAGTCCAAATATCACCTAACAATAACATGACCATTAGACTATGTTACCAAGTGCCACATCTATTTGTTTTTTGAACCCCTCCAGGGATGGTGACTCCAACACTTCCCTGAGCAGCCTCACCACTCTGTCAGTAAAGAAATTCTTCCTCATATCCAGTCAAAACCTCCCCTGGCACAACTTGAGGCCATTTAATCTCATCTTGTCACTAGTAACCTGGGAGAAGAGACTCCTCACTAGGCCTCACTACAACCTCCTTTCAGAGAGTTGTAAAGAGCGATAAGGTCTCCCTTAATCCTCCTCTTCTCCAGGTTACACAATTCCAGTTCCCTCAGCCACTCCTCATAAAACGTGTTCCCCAGAACCTTCACAGTCAATTATATCTGTGCTATAGTTCAAAGACAAAACTCAGTACAATTAAAAGTATCTTAATAATATTCTGGTAACTGTACTCTCTGTCCACTTGAGCAGCAAGGAAAGCCCCAGTTCTCACAGATGTATCATATGAAGGAAACTGCCCCATCTCAGTAGGCAATGCTGCAAACACGGTCCTGCCGTTTCCAGCATCTTGGCAGGAATAGGAAGCTCTATTTCTTCCAAAAGCAGGTGATAATTAAGAGACATCTTAGCTAATTACTTGGGAAGAAATCAGCCTGATGTCTTGGAGGAAACTTTCAACTACCTGATGAGTTCAATGACTGATAAACTCTGACTCCTCATAAGGTACAAATACATCCTTATAGAATGAGATTTAAATAATGATGTTTTCACTCATAGAATCACTACGGTTGGAAAGGACCACTTTGGACCTGCTGTCCAGGAAAGGACCTGTTATTGAGTAGAATCATCAAGTCCAACCTTCATCCCAGCATTTCCCTAACCACTGGACCATAGCCTCAAGTGCTACATCTACTTGTTTTTTCGAACACCTCCAGGGATGATGACTCCACCCTGTCCCCGGGCAGCCTGTTCCAGTGCCTAACTGCTCTCTCAGGGAAGAAATTCTTCCCAAGATCCAATCTAAACCTTCCCTGGTGCAACTTGAGGCCATTTCGTCTCATTCTATCATCAGGAATTTGGGAGAACAGACCAACACCAGCCTCACTACAATCTCCTTTTAGGTAGCTAGAGAGAGAGAGAGAACATCACCTCTCAGTCTCCTCTTCTCCAGACTAACCCCAGGTCCCTCAGTTGGTCTCCACAAGGCACGTTTGCCAGCCCTCTCACCAGCCTCATTGTCCTTCTCTGGACCTACTCCAGCACCTCCATGTCCTTCTTATCCTGTGGTGCCCAAAACTGGACACAGGACTCAAGGTGTGGTCTCACCAGTGCCGAGTCCTGGGGCACGATCACCTCCCTACTGCTGCTGGTCACACTTTCTGATCCAGGCCAGGATTTCGTTGGCCTTCATGGCCACCTAGGCACACTGCTGGCTCATGCTCAGTCGGCTGTCCACCAACACCCCCAGGTCCTTTTCCACCAGGCACTTTCCAGACCCTCCTCCCCAAGCCTGGAGCATTGCCTGGGGTGGTTGTGACCCAAGCGCAGGACCCAGCCCGTGGCCTTGTTCAACCTCCTACAACTGACCTCAGCCTGTTGCTCCAGCCTGTCCAAATCCCTCTGCTGAGCCTTCCCACCCTCCAGCAGATCGACACTGCCACTTAATTTTGTGTCATCTACAAATTTACTGAGGGTGCACTCGATCCCCTTATCCAGGGGGATTCCTCAATGTCAGAACAAAGAAACAGAATAATTAAATAGCTGGGATGCAAAGTTAAGTTCAGATTTATTTTATCCAACATTATATGGTTGACACAGATGCCAAAGTCTGAAGCTCAACCATCATCAGTTCCCTTTGAATGCCAACAGACTAGGGAGACTGAAAAAGCATGGGCAGTATATATCCTCACTTCAAGCATACTAGAGCCAAATGTGATTATAATCCCAAGCTATTAGAAAAAGAAATCCTATATAAAACCACATTTGAATGTCTTAATGGTTTATGAGGACATTCATTAATCCTTGCAAATCTGGTCATCTTGGCCTCACAGATCACGGCTCACAGCCTCACCTCTGTGACGTCTCACAACTCATTTCTTATTCTAGAGGAATCCCCTTGCTGACATTAAATTTGGTACACTGAGATTATAAATATATGAACACTTTTATTTTTTAATTTGCCTGTTGTTTTCTGCTTTTATTCGAATAACAATATATAAAAAGGTATAATTCTTTATGTTGTATTTTTGTAGTCATTTGTTAAACACCTTGTTCAACAAAAGAAAGAGCTATAGACCATTGAAAAATGTTCCCAATGTTTGACATTTTGACTAAATAAACCAAAAAGCATAAAAGAAGGGGATCAAGATGAAAAATGTAGTATATTTATGTATCTTACTTGAAAGTGTGTTGGTAAAAACATTCCAAAATGGCACAGTGTCATGGATAACTTGGACATATGCCAGATCTTACAACCCTTTTTAGAATGGTGCTGCATAAGTCTTCCAAGAGATTTATGTATTAGCAGCCTTTTCACAGAGACTATCTGGGTTTTTACAGTCCTGCATGAAAGCACTTGGTATTCACAACAAAAATTTCACTATTTTTCACATAGTTTTGTTGTTTGGTTGGTTGGGTTTTTTTTAATGCCTGGTACTCAGGAGGGACTTAATCGGTGTTGCCATTAGTGTTTTGAACTGGGAGAATACACAAAGACAGTAGAAACACAGGTAAGAAATACTGAAGAGTTATTTAGCTGGAAAAATTGAACACAAGCATATCAAAACAATAGCCTGAAATATTCTCAGGCAATCTTTGCCAATATACCAATGATTTTTGCTTTCTGCAGCTCTCAAACAGAAGGTAAAATATTCCACTGGATTTTTATTTTTTTTTTCATCTCTGCTCCTTGGTTGTGGATTTCAGGAAGTAATCTCAACATTTACTCTCCAAGTTTATATTCAAGTTTTCAATACAAAGGGAATAGAGAAAGATAGTTTTGACTATGTTTATAGAGATCAAAGATGAAGCTGATCATCATATGAACGTCATGGGAAAACACCGGCTATCCAGCACTTCTGTGCCACTGAAACTATCAATAACACTTTAATTTCCTGCAGCTGAAAAGGCATCATGAAATCAAAGTAAGCTTGTAGGTAGCCTATTCTGGAGTGGTTTTCTTCTGTAAAATGAAAAAATAGCAAAAATTCATGTTCTGTCACCTGACCACTCACATGGGCTTAACCTGCAGGGATTAGAGGAACTCATCTTTCGCGGCAGCTTTATATTCTTTCACAAAGCTGCTATTTCTCCCACTGAAAATTAATTTCTATTTCGTGACATGTTGGCCTTTAAGCTTGTCACAACGAAATCTGTAACCCCAAGTCCTCCATTCTATTTCTTGTCTGCTCTGAGTTCACAGACATTGGTGAATTACACTGGAGATAACTTTGTCCCATGCCAGGTTTTTGCTAGTATACTGCACTAGGCCAGGGAACATTTGCAGATACAGGAAGCCAATCACTTAGACCGATTAAATATTAGTGGGTCCCCTCTCATGCTTTTGACCTGTGCCAGCTACACATTTCCTAAGCAGATTCAAAGGCATAGCTGGACAGATGGCATTTTCTGGGACCATTCCCAATACAGTTTGCATTCAGCCTTACCATTCTTGATACAGAAATAGTTTACTTCTACAAGCACAAGCAGTCCCATGCCAGTTGGCCTAAGTTCCACTGGATATGTTTAATGTATAGCTGTAGTGGCCCTTTAGAAAGATTTGGAGCAGCCACAGAGGTATCTGTCCTTGTGAAAGAAGGACCTGCTGGAAGAAGCAACAATACGCTCACAGAAAAAGGGAGAGGAAATAGGTCTTGCCTCTGTTAACTTTCTGTCAATGTTTCCATCTCTGCAGGGCCAAACTCCACTACAGCTGAATGCAAAGTATACCAGAGTCAAAAGAAAAGAGGCAGAATGGGAGTAGATCCCAAATACAGGCTGTCCTGCACAGCAATGCGGCATGGACCAAGCTCTACAGTGCTGACATTCCCATGGAAGAGGGAGGATTTGAGTGTGATAAAAATAGATCCTTCTTGAGATGGAGACCAGGCAGCTGCCTCATTCTCTGCCAGCCCTTAAGTCATGGTTTCCCCTCCCCCATGTTCTGTGACTGTAAGACCAGGAGCAAAAAGTCACAACTTTGCAAGGCAGCCCAGATTGAGTAGGAAAGTGGAGGCATCTCAAGACAGCTAGTCTGAATTAGGACATCCCACCCCACTTCCCCCACCATATTTTTTTCTTGGTGCTGTTTAGCTCATGAAGTGGAAACTTTATTCAAGTTGAAATAAATGTGGGTATGAGGAGATAGTGGTGGAAGTAATACACCTTGTGAAATACCTTGCTAAACAACTTTGCACTCTGCAAAGGTGTAGGGATTTTTATAGTGTGCCTTGCAGCTATCTCATTTGGAAGCTGAGGATGTATGTGTTGGAAAAATGGGTTGTTGTGACATTCAAAAATCATCTGGACTGTTCAAGGGGTAACAATTGGCAGCTAATTAGTAGCTGACTGGTAGCTGTTAATGAGAATAGTACTCCTGTGGTTCACAGTGAGGCCTTCACCTTTCAAGATCTTCATCAACACCCTGAATGATGACACAGAATAAACATGGCAAAATTTCAGATAACACTAATCCATGGGGAGTAGCTGAATATTATAAATGGCAGAGATTCAATACACAGGACTTTGATGAACCTGGGATTGTGGCCAACAATAACCTGGTGAAGCTCACCAGGGAGAAGTGTAGAGATATCCCGCCTGGGGCAGAATAATCCCATATGGACAAGGCAGTTTCTTAGCATTAGCCCTGATGGATTAGAATGGATTTAGAAATTAGATGGGTTTAGAAAGAGGCTAGTTTGAATGTAAGCCAGAAGTGCTTTCTCTTTGTGAGGAAAACAAATTCCTTAGTGGGCTGCATTAGGAACAGTGTGTCAAACAGACTAGAAGAAGTTATTTTCCCTCTTGTACTTAGAGCCCTTGGGGATGGTGAAGTCACACCTGGAATACAGTATGGCATTTTGGCCTCTGCATTTCAGGAGGGAAGTGGAAAAACTGGAGATGATCCAGTGAAGGGCTACCAAAACAGCAAGTTACTCAGAGCTCAAAATTACACAAAATGGTGACTTGGGGAGACAAACACCATAACTCCAAATGTCCATCAGTCCCTCCTTCTTCCCTCAGCTTCATATGCTGAGCATAACATCATATGGTCTGGAATATCCCTTTGGTCAGTGGGGGTCAGCTGTACCAGCTGTGTCCTCTCCCAGACTCTTGTGTATCCCAGCCTATTTGCTGGTGGGGCAGCATGAGAAGCTGAAGAGGCCTTAGCACTGTGTAAGCACTGCTCAGCAGTAAATGCTTATGTTAAAAATCAACACTGTTTTCATCACAAATCAAAAACATAACCCCATACAAGCTGCTATGAAGAAATTTAACTCTATCCCAGCCAAAATCAGTACTTTGGTGCAGAAAAGAAGGTGATAATGATGTCTCATTTACTCCTCTAAAGTGCTGCCAGAAGTAGAATATCTAAGTCACCTGCAGAAATTTTCATAACCTTTTGAGGTGCAGCAATTACCACCGTCAGTCCCACCAGCTGAGCTCACTATAGTCAGACCTGATGTCTGAGGATCATGTTGTCAGTAGTTCCCAGCTGCTATGAGATTTGGTGGTTGTTCCTTTTCAAACTAATGGCAAGAGTTGCCTTTTCTTGATGTAGCAGGTGTGTTGACGCTCTCTCGCCTCTCCAGAGACTCTAGGGTCCTTTTCTTTCCTTCATCCAAGTTTCCTACTGCATGCTTTTCTGACAAGGTTTCTTCTATCAAAAGGCACTAAGGTTCCCCTCGGATAATACGTAACTCCAATGGGATGTTTCTTGCAGTGTCTCTTCAGTCTGTGTGCAACCAATCTGTTGCCCTTCCTCTATAGATGAGCTCCAGACATGACGTCTCTGCACATTAACTTGATTTGAGCTACTGAAGTCCCAGCTGGACAAGGTAAAACTGATGCATGATGGCAAGCAAGTCAAAAATCCCAGCTGGAAATTCAAGCTCCATATAAGCAGTGGGTAACGATCTACCTGTACATATTCCAATATTTCCTATCTGTAGCAATAAAATAAAGCTTTTAAAGAGATCAGTACAGCTGTGTCACAGGCAAGAAATCCCTCAGCTGCCCTCTGGTATCCCTACAAGATGTTGGATGGCAGATATTATGTGTTTAGGGGATGCATTCTCAGCATAGGTGACTCATGAATCTCCATCATCCAAAGAACACTAGAAAACTAAGTAAACAGTTGCACTTTGGTAAAATGAGGGCACTGGGCTACCTGCTGGAGCCTTTCCTGTCAGGTGCTGTTTCCGAGTTACCTTAGGGAGAAGACCATCACACACAAAGCATGAAGTTTTTGCTGAAGCTGTCAGCAAGGCAGCTGAACAGCAGGCCAGAGCTACAGACCACAAACTTATTTCATGAGGATGGCAGGATCCAAGAAGATAAATCTTTTTGCCTGTGTCATGAACAGGCCTGCCCCTTACACTCATGTGCACACTTCTTCCACAATTGCTGGAGTAATTCAGATCCTGGCTTCAGCCAGCCATTGCTCTCCTGAGTTTTTTTTTGGAATGTAGATAAGGGGCAGTCAGGGTGTTTGTGAACGGGCTGCTGGTGAATAGAGAGACGCCTGAGGAACCTCAATATGCGAGTGTGAGTCCTACCTTGGTGTGGCAGGGAGGCTTGTGTGGGCAGCCCTATTGCTGTCCATTGCTGACTCTGTTACGCTGTGGTTTTCTGGACTGTAAGTGGTGAAGGCTGGTAGTAGGTATAGTCTTTCCCTGCTGGGAAATATTCAGGTCAAGATATCTTGACCTGAAAAAGGTAATGAAGAAGGAGAATGGAGGATAATTCTTGTGCTTTTACTGGACCAGCAGGGCAATTCATCAGTACTTCAGCCTTAAAACATTTCTTAGGCACTAATATTCACTAGGCATTGCTGAAAATCAGCAAATACTAATGTATTAAATGGAGAAACTAGTAAGAAATTCCAGCATGAAAGAGCTTGGCTTTGTATTGCCCATCTTGTACAGTACCAGTTCACCCAAACAGACTGTCACCAGTTTCCCTGTTGCCCTAGGACAGACAAACCATCAAATTCTCTTTTGGAAAAGGAGTCGATTTTCTGTGCTTCTTCATGATGAAGCAACAGGAGGTAGGACGTGACTTTTTTAATTGCCAGAGATCTTGCAATAAACACTTCTGTGACACGAGGAGTACCTGCCAGCCTTGTGGGAGAAGCCTCTACTGCTCATTAAATTTCTTGCATATAAAGAGAGTCACAGACATACCAAAATAGCTGTAATTTCTGGGTAATCTGCACCATAACATGAAATTTTGGATTGAGTTTGTTGCTGCCTTCACAACTGAGGTGCTCAGTTAATATTTGATCCACATGAGCTATGTGACACAACAATAAATACAACACTCCCCCATGAGTTCAAAGGCAAGATGAGAGCACAACAGTAAAGAAAGACTGAAAATAAGAGGTCACGCATTACTGGAAATCACATACGCTGTGGGTTTCCCAAACAGGAATAGTGATGTTGAGTGCACCAGCTGTGGTACTTTGGAAACTTTTAGGGGAGCACTGATGGATCTGTATAAAGCTCTGTTGACACCAGCTTTGGAATATGCTGTACCATCCCAGCCATACACATTCAGAAATTACCAGCTCAAGCCATATGGGGAGCAAAAAGCATTTGTGGTACCACAGGCAAACAAAGAAGCTCTCTTGATAGAGGAGCCTGGAAGAGTTTAAGTTAGCAGAGGGCTAAGAAGGCTGAGGTAGGAACAAGCACTGTACATAAATCTGCATAACTGTCCCAACAGCTCTTGTCTGGAGCAGCAAATCTTGGGTCCACCCCTGGAGGTCACTGCTGGGTTCCCATGTGATGTCCCACTTAGGGAAACCAAAGCTGTGAGTGAGCTTGCAAATGATGATGCTGATGCCCAAGAAAACAAGAGCTGCATGCCAGGGATAGGAAAGTAGGAGAACATAAACCTAACCCTTTCTGAAAGGACAGGTATAATCTTCTTGAGACCTTCGGGAGAGGACTGTGGTGACTAGCCTATGCCTAAGATAACAAATATCTGCTTTGTCATTTTTAGTTGTTAGTGCCCAGAGATCTTGTGACCTGTCCTTACAACACACAAGACATCCTTGAGCTTCAGCTGCCCTTACAGGACGTACAGGAACTCCTCACCAAATTCCTGCTCAGCTCCAGACCTGGGGCAGTGTGCTGCAGGGTGACCATGTCTGCCCAGCTACCACACATTCATGCCCCCATATGTGATCCTGTATCTATCTGGTATGACACTTTGCTGGCCCCTCAACACTGCCAAAGGCAGACGAAAACGTCTCAGGCCTGTCATCAGTCCCAGTCATGCTGCTCCTTCTCCCTCCATGGTGTGCCAGCATGCTGTCCCTCCTCGCCTCTGGGCCCTGGCTGGTACCCAGGAGACACTGACAAGCCACCCACTTCTTTTCAGATGGGACAGATCCTTACAAAGCAATTCTATCGAGTGTTGCCTCCATGGGCTCTCTGTCTCATGCACTTCACATTGATGACTTGCCAAACTCAAACCCAACAGCATCCTGGAGCCAGCATCACCAGGCATGGCACAGGCTGCCTTGCCCAGACAAGTGGAGGGGCACAGCTGGTCCTGGCTCCAGCAGCTTTCCACCCACTCCAAGGCTTTGTCTCCCCAGTGCACACTCTGCCCGGAGGCACAAGCAGCAGCTGTATTTGCTGCTGGCTGTGCTCAGCCTGCCTGCCCATACAGAGCAGTGTCCTGCCTCCCAGGGACCAGAGCCTGCCGTGGCTCTGGAGCAGCAGCACCTCGGCTGCAGGCTCTCCTTGGCATGGCCTCTTTGCCAGGTGCTGATCCCGAGGGGGACTTACTTGCCTGGCCACTGTGTCAGCTGCTGGTGACAGACATGTCAGGACACGGCAGCTGATCTGAGTCAACCCAAAGGCCAACCCAGATCAGTGTGTCCCTGGCAGCGGCTGAGAGTCTTGCTGGTGTCTGAGGCTGACAAGTATGGGCATTATGAGAATAGGCAGATGCACTGAGGCTTTCCCTGAATACAGGCCACTTCCCCAGGTTGTCCTGGCTTAGGCATGGCACATCCCATCCTGATGTGTTTGTTGTGTGCGGGGCCAGGAGGCTGCTTCTAGTTCTCCTCCCGTGGATTTGTGGGGCAGCTTTTTGCATTAATGGAAACATTCACCAGCCACTCTGTTGGTGGTGAGGAGCTGTGCAGATTAATTACGAGTGCTTTGAAGAATATGTGAGACTATGTAGTCACAAAGGATGATTCTTCTCATAGTGGAGGCACCCTTTGGGCCTCTGAACATCCTCTCCATGGCATTTCTCTTTTTTGATGGTGTAACAGGCTGAAATGAGACAGAGAGCTTTCCCTATCCATCACACATGAACTGTGCAAACGTCTTTTTTTCAAATTTATGTTGCTGGTTTGGAATGACTGAATGACATCTAATTTCACATGGTCATTAGCACTGTCTCTGCCTGAGCAATCCGTGGGGATCCCGGAGCAGATCAGACAGTTATTTTTATGAATGTTAATATCATTGCTCCTTGGGATTGAGTTTCAGCAACATGGCGTTTGCTCTTCACTGACATCTTAAAGTTTGAAGGGAAAGTCAGAACTTGCTAGAGAGTGAGTGTGGCATTTGACTGTCAGCTGCACAGAATATATGATCTGTGTCTATAATAAAAACACAAGGATTTATACAATTGAAGACATCATCAATTCATATAAAATAATGTTTTTCTGTATTCAGGAAATTACACACATGGAAAACTGAACGTACATCCGCATTTGCCCACACAGTGTCTATGGTAGTCTAATATTTTCTTTCTATGTTGGTTCTGTCATGGCTGTCCAGATCTTGGTCCTCTCCTGGGAAGAAATCTCTGCATGAATGGTGACTTCTCCCTGAGAGTGCCATGCAGTGTTTCTGAGCATGAATTCCATGATCCCACACTGTTTCATTTTCCCAGTCCTCACTTTAGTTAATGCCAAATGAACTCATCTAAGTAGTCACGACTTTTTCTCTTTTTCTTTTTTTTTTTTTTTTTAAGAAAACAGGTTCCTTTGTGTCAAGGGATGAAAACATTCCTAGGCAGATGAAAACACTCCTAGGCTGATAAAAAGAATTCCTGGAAGAGAGATTTTTCCACTGTTGGTTTTACATGGAGGAGTGTGGACTCATTTTCCTTCTAAAAGGAGGTTGTAGTGAGGATGGTGTTGGTCTGCTCTCCCAAATTTCTAATGATAGGATGAGATGAAATGGCCTCAAGTTGTGCCAGGAAAGATTTCACTTGGATATTAGGAAGAATTTCTTCCCTGAGAGAGTGCTGAGGCACTGGAACGGGCTTCCCAGGAAGATGGTGGGGTCACCATACCCGGCGGTATTCAAAAAAATAAGCATATGTAGCACTTGAAGATGTGGACTAGTGGTTAGGGAAATGTTGGAAGGAAAGTTGGACTTGATGATCCTAGATGTCCTTTCCAACCAGAGTGATTCTATGATTCTGTGATTCTTCTTTGGCAGCAGGAGTGAAGTGATAGAAATATTCCCTTTGTCTGGTCTCCATGGAATTCCCCTGGAGAGAATTCTCCTGTATTGCATCAGAGTTCCTTAGAGAAGCAAGATCATCATGTGTTGGGCACAAGTACCCCTGAGAAATATCTGCAGCAGCTTCTCTGCCTTCCCCTGTCTTTGGTATCAAAGACTGTGACAGGAAGTAGCTCAGCAAAATTGCCAGGGAGTTTTCTGAATTTTACCATGAAAGATTTCATACAGCTATGTGCTCCATGCTTACATCTGTTCTGTTCTCTCCATTGCAGTGTTACCAAACAGTTCTCAGAGCTTCTGGGAAAAGGAGAGAGTGAGTGGAGGTCTGGGTTAGGAAAGCCAACCCTACACCAGCATGAAGGAAAGAATGAACCATTGCAGAGTTGTGGTGCCTGCCCACACTATGGGGCTGGACACACGTGCCCTCTTCTACTGTCACGCCAGACTCACTGAGCAGGGAGTGGGAGAGCCTGGAACCTCCCCTCACTATCACAGCTGACCACAGTGAGCACAGCTCAGTCAGCCCTGGGGCAGAGCAGCACTGACATGTCTCTCCTAAAGCAGCAGGGATGGAAAGAAGGGTAAACTGGCTCAGAGGCGAGTCTTAGAGCTGCTTTGCTGCTCTAGTGCAGTGCAGCTGATGTAACACACCGTCTACAGAGCATGAAACCATCACTGATCTTGTTTTAATATGACAGTTTTTCCACTCCCAGAGAAAAATTCTGGTCCTCTGCCGTAATACGACAACCCTCTTGTGGGCCTCCTCTTCTAGG
>NW_008598106.1:25066-32605 GCF_000691845.1 Merops nubicus
GCCTGGGATTCAGCTCACAGGAAAGTGATGGACTTCATCAGTTCACTCTTGCCAGAGAAGCAGTTCCCTCGAGTCCTCAGCTGAGATGTCCATGTGGCAGTCCTGCGAGAGGCATTCTTGTGGCAAAAGTCTTGTTAACATTTCCAGGAAGCAATCCACACATGCAATTAGCTACTCGGATTGTTTAGGAAGAGCCTGAGTGGCATGGCATCTACTAGAGAGTGGATTATCTGCATAACAAGAAAGTTTGACTTCTGCTTCATGCAAAGCATTCAAGGCTCTTCTGATGCAGACCAACTAAGCTTAGGCATGTGCAGGCAGAACGAGATTCCCCTTTAAGTGCTACAGTCAGGGAGAAAAATGTGGCATGAATGAACCCTTTCTATAGCATGGTATTGTATAACCCCCTGGGGAGCAGCTCATCCAGAAGAGAATGCAGGTGGGTGCCAGAGAGTACAGGAAACAGTGATCTCCTGACAGTAACATAAACAAAGTTTAAAAAAAAAAAAAAAAAGAAAAAATGAGTAATGATGTGCCACAGTAATTCTGCAGTGAGAACATTGCATCACTCATTTCAGAAGAGCAGATGAAAATCCACTTGCAATGAGTGTAATATTCCCACTCCTTGATAGAAATTTGGTGTTTAGAAGTCACACGGTTCTTCCCCTAGCAATTCTCTCCCTAAAGGTTAGAAATGTTTGGCATGTCATAACAATTTTTGTTGTGACTGTGAAATGGTGGTTGTGATTTACAGATTGCTATCTGTAGAGAGGTGGGGGTCTAGCTGTTCTCCCAAGAAAAAAAGCCATAGGAGAAGAGGAAATGGCCTCAAATTACAGCAGGGGAGGTTTAGGTTGGATATTAGGGAAAATTTCTTCCCTGAAAGGACTGTCAAGGCCTGGCCCAGGCTGCCCAGGGCAGTGATAGAGCCACCATCTCTGGAATTATTTAAAAATTGTGTAGATGTAGTACTGAGGGACATGGTTTAGTGGTGGACTTTACAGTGCTGGGTTAAGAGTTGGACTTGATGATCTTGAAGGTGTCTTGCAACAACAATTCTATGTTTCTATGACATACTCCTGACAGACCAGCTGGGTACAAAAAGATTGAGCTTTAAATCAAAACCAAGAGTTGTTGTTACTTGGAAAACTTGGAAGGACAGGAACATAGAACTAGATACCTTCCCAGTCTGTCTGTACCAATCAACATGTCTTACAATCAATTCTGTAATCTCCTCAGGTCCCAAATTACTACCAGTTACAAAGAAGAACAATACAGAGATGAAAAACAATTTATGATATGTCGCTCACCACATCTTTTGAGTTCTCAGTTCCTATAAAATGTATTTGTTTACCTCTAAAATTCTCAAAAGACAGATCTAACAGATAGGTATTTGAGGCTCAGAAATGTACCTCTAATTATCAAAATGAATTAGCATATGGTCTCCACATTCATTCATTTTACTCCTAGTATTTTCCTTCAGCCTAAAAACATTTTTTCCTATTTTTTTTCTTCAATTGAGGTAAACAAAGAAATCCATCTTGTATCAGCTTCATCTTGATAGACTAAACAAGCCAATCTTTTCAAGCCACTTATCATAATGAGTTCATCCATTCTCATGACCATTTTATTAATTCTGAGCTGCACTTATTTCAGAGAAGTGAAACTTTCTCAACTGTTTCATCAATACTTGTTTGATAGAAAAACTCTTTATGATGAACATATTTTCCCCATTCCTCAGTACAGCTATTTTTTTTTTAATTTTATTTTTTTCTTTTGTTGTATTTGACTTCTGGTTTTATAGAGTCACATGACCACAAAATTTCCTAAGTATTCTCTCTGAGTATAAAGGATCACAGCCACATTTGCTGCTTTGCAGGAATGTGTCTGAGTTTTCAGCACAGGCAGCAGAACTGACATACTAATAGAAGTTGACATCTTCTAGCAGGAGTCACGTTCAGCGGGAAGGCAGAAGTCATAGGCCAGGTAAGAAGGAGCCAGAGACACTCAGAGTAGAGAAGAAGGACCTAGGCTTTAGTTCCTGTTCTTTCAAATATGCATACATTTCATGCCTACAATTATGGAAAAGCAAAAAAAGAATATGTAACACAGGTGTGAACATCGAAAGGCATTCTGAAAGTCATCTCACCTGTGTATCCTCAGCTATTTGTTATCACTTAACATTATCTCAGAAGTTGAAGGTGTGACTTGTAGCCCCTTTTCATTTTTTTTTCTACAGGTTTTCTTGCATCTGTTTTTCCACATGCTTCTTTGCTACCCTTCAGAGTGGAGGATAGAGGGTTTTTTTAATTTTGTTCAGTCTTTTGGCTATTTCCTGGCTAAAGCAGCTTTACCAGACATCTCAAGCCTCTTTTTTTTTTTTTTCAGGAAATCTTGCAAGAGGATTGTTACAGCAGGAACAACTTTTTTTTTACGTCTGCTAAAGCCATGGTTCCTGTCACAGGGATCAAGGCATATCTCCCTAAGGCGCTCATTTCCCCACTGCCCCTTGAGAATGATTCCTTGCATACTGGTTAGCAAAGATCTAAGTCAGAATCAGTCATTATGCCCAGCTCAAGTATCATGCTCCTGTTTGCAAGAACCCAAAAGTGTTGCTTTCAAAACATCATCAAATATTTTAATGTATATGGAAATATTCTCAGATTTTGCCATTTTTCTACACCATCATTCAGCCTGCAGGATGATTTGTGTTCTCATATTCTCACCATCTCTCTGTTGATATTGAGAGTTTTATTCCAGGGGCCTTTCTGCATTTATGAAATTAAAGGATTCAGTTAGTTTTGAACTGAAGGCTAATAATAATCTCCAGTCATTCATAAGCCTGGTGACAATGTTTGTCCATTTGCCTATTGAATGGTAGCCTACACTGATCTGTCAAAACCAGACCATGCCTAAATGTTCTGTGACATTTTTGAGAGGGTCTTAGGATGGAAGAAAAATAGCAAATAATCAGTAAAACTTCTTAGAAGTTCTGATATTTCCTTAAAACACAGACATACTGGGCACATAAGACTGAGGTCAAAATACTAAAGAAACCCTCTCTGCCAAAAGAGCGGCAATCACACAGTCAGTGTCAAAATAAAAGGATGTACTATGTTGTGGGTCTAGATGACTGTTGCCATTAATATATGGATGGTAGATTACAGAGTTTTTATAATGACTTTTTAAAGTGGTCTTAGAAGTTCTAAGGCTGCAAACATACAAGAAGATAACTCCCAAAAAGTGACACTGGAAAAATAAATTGTCCCTTCAGACAAGACATGTAACTCTGTAATGACAAGCACAAGCTATTCAAATTGTGAATAAACAATCAATTGCACAAGATTAAGAGCAACAGGTTAGGTTTCATTTTTCACAGAGAGAAGCAGAAATGCTGCCACAACAGGGCCTAGGCATTCCCTGTCAGATGGTTCACTGGGGTCCCAAAGGGTGCACTGCACACATTGTGTCTCAAAATGAACAATTGATTGTTTAGTGCCAAGAAGCAGCATGTTACAGCTTCAAGTTCAGTCAGAACAATCCTACCCTCATAGCAAAGAAAGAAAGATGTCTCAGCAGTGCATGCTGTGACAGAAGCGCTACATTGGCAACGCCCTCTGTTGCAAAGTGGAGTAGCTACCAAGCTTTGGTGAGAAAGCAGATGAATGGGAAGCAATAGGGAGAGACAGAGAGATGTGCAGCAGGGACCACAAGGCAGGAGAAGCCACAAAACAATAGAGAGGTGAGTAAAAGGAAAGCTGAGTTCAAGCAGTGTGGGAAAGCCTTGACTGCTCAGCAGTAACGAACGCTCATCTTGTTCAGAGAGAAGTATTTCTTTCTTCCCAAATCAATCCTTTTAGTGATCCAACAGTCACTGATTGACAGTGTTTTCCACCCCACCGAAAATTCCAAAAAGCATTTTTAGGCAGGATACACTCTGTCCATGATCTCATGGCTCTGTGCTTCATAGTTTTTTGCATGAAGGTCACACTCAGACTCTCTGTATCTTCTCATGAAATGCCCAGTGTGCACACACTCTCTCCACGCTCCCAGGAGTGTCCTAAAGACTTTCAGTTCTCCCAGTCCCCACCAGTACCTCTGATTTCCCTTCTTCTGTTTTTCTCAGTCATTTCTCTTGGCATCACAGCTCACAAGAACTGGAGGTGTGAGGAGGCACCAGACATAGCCTGCCTCCCCCTCCTTTAGTGCCAGGACAAAGAAGAGATCCAGAAAACAAATCTGTTTCCCAAGGCACTCTTTCAGTGCCCAGTGAGAGAGGTATTGAGGTACTTAGGAAAGGGGCATGAAACGTGTGTGACTCTGGTATATCTTCTCTTTAGACATTTCCCAGAGATTCATCTTCATTCTTTCTTCCAAAATTGTACATTTGCCTTTTAAGACTCCAAAACTCCACTCATCACTGCTTAAATAATATTTATTCATACTAGCACCCTCTTGATTTTGGAAGAGCTCAGCAGCATATGCGAATTGTGAACATTCCCCACTGTGAAAAGAACTACCATTATGAAGCATTAAATTACATCTCAAGAGTCAGATACATTTTTTTCCTGTGCATCAGATTACTAGGGTTAAAGCAGTTTCACTGGTTAGTCTGACAGAATTAAAGTCCCTCAAGAAAAAAATACTTTCTGTGGTACTGAGATACATTCATATAACTCTGGTGATAGGAACGGGAATGGAGCTCATACATTCTAAGAAATACACATGACTCTTTCACATCAAGATTATGGACTTGAAACCTTATGCAATACAAACAACGTATCAGATGCATCTATTTTAATCTTTCTCTCAGAGATTTCATTTGTGCTTCTTATGGACCCATGTTTTTCTCAAGATCATTTATCTTAGCATCAGCACTTTTCAGCTGACAGGCAGCCTGGCTCCAGAAATAGTGAGTCAGTGCAAAGTGACTCCTGTCTTCCATGTATGGCAGTAAATCACAGAGTGAGAAGAAATTAATTTTCCATCCCACCTCTATTAATATTCCATTATGATCCAAATAATCCCCTGTACTTTACAGGGTGTCTAGTTATCTTCTGCACAGTGCAACATGTGGGAATTTTGTCTTTCTTGAATGTATCATTTAAGAGAAAACCCAACTGATATTTTTATTATTTTAAATTTGTAGATTTTTCCTATACAAAAATATCACTCGTTTGTGCAAAACACTGTAAGACAACAATTTACTAACAAATAAATAAAGATTTTATTTAAATTTTTTTATGATTGTTTCAAAAAAAATATCTATCATCAATTCCACGTTCTTTGTGACATCATCCAAAGTAAACAGAATGGATTACAGCTAATAGTCTATTTGCCCTTCAGCAAATACACATAGACTTCAGTCTTTTCTACACTTCAAATACAAATATTTTCATGGATTCAGAAGAGCAAAAACTAAAGGTTTCACATTCTATCCTCTCTTTTACTTTGTGTTGTGGAAGACTGTGGGATGGCTCCAACCACTTCCAGTCCCTTTAAGTGTTACACAGGATGGATGTCCAGTTACAAAATATTATTACTCATGCCCAATAATGGTTTACAGAGTTGAACTTGCCCTCTATAACCTTAGGGGAAACTAAATGATATAAAATCATGGATTCATAGGAGTACAAGGTCCTAGGAAGTTTCGAGGTTATCTGGTCCAACCCTCCTGCTCAAAGCAGGGAAACTAGAACATTATGCTCAGCTGAGTTTTTCGGATAGGATAAACAAGTCTATGCAAGGGTAGACACTACTCAATCCCTGTGGGGATTCCAGTGTTTGAGCACTCTCACAATATAAAACCTTCTCCTTATGTTTAAGTGGAATTTCTTGCATTTCAATTTTTGGCCATTGCCTCTTTTCCTATCATTGCATAGCATTGGGAAGAGTCTCACTTTGACTTCTTTACTCCCCTCCCATTTGGGTGTTTACATACATTGATATCACCCCCTCGAGGCTTCTTTGTTGGAGGCTAAGGAATACCAGCTCACTCAGCCTCTCTCCACAGTCAGGTGCCCTAATTCCTTAAACATCCCTGTGATCCTTCACTAGAAATGCTCAAGGATGTCCATCTCTATCTTTTACTGGGTAGCCTAGACCTGGACACACCACTCCAGGTGTTGCCTCCTCAGAGCTGAATGGAGGGGAAGTATCACTGCTCTTAACCTGCTGGAAATGCTTGTTTGTTTGGTTGTTTTTTTTGTGATGAAGCCCAGGATGCTGTTGGTCTTCTTTGCCAAAAAATCACATTGCCAACTGACATTCAACTTGGTATCTAACAGGTCCTTTTCAACTTTCCAGCCAGTCATCCCCAAATCTGTGCTGGTACATCCTCAGGTAGAGGATTTTTCATTTTCATTTGTTGAACTTACATCAGCATGTTTTGCCATCTTGCCAAGCTGCCTTTGAACAGCAGCACAACCATGGGATGTATCAACCATTCCTCCCAGTTTTGTATTATCTGTAAATTTACTGAAGGTGCATTCTGTTCCAACTTTCAGGTTGTTAATGATGTTAAAGAACATTGGCGTTTGTTTGGATACCTGGAGTACACCACTATTTTTCAGAAACAAATTTTTTTTTTTTTTAAACCAAGAAAGTCAACACTTGAAGAACATTAATATAAATCACCTGTGAAGGACCACAAAAATGTGACACACTGTTCTTCCAGACATTTTAAACTGTCAGAAGCTGAGTTCAGGAAGGCAAAAAGGTAAGTCTGCTTTTCCTGCTCCATCAGTGATTGTATACTCTTGTACAGTTCATAGTTTTCTTTCAAGGAAGACTGATACAAATATTTAAAACTGGATTTTTATCTGAAGAGTTTAAGACACAGTTAAACTCTGACATCCTGGGAGTGTTCTAGCTTGCGGGAAGGACAAACACCTCGTTCCTTTTTTGGCATCCACTGATATCCTTAAACAACTTTGTCCTCAAGAGAGGATGCTCAGTAACTGACTCCCAGGATCACGCAAGGTGGATCCCATATCTTTCAGCTGCTGTTATAATCTGCTGGCTATCATGACTGCCAAAGTATTCAAGAACAGCACTGCAGTTCAGGATAGGTGACCTCTGCCCTGGAAGTATCCAACAGACCAGCATATAAATCACAGCCTTTCACTGTCTGTCTGCTTGATTTAGTACTTAAACTGATTTTCAAAATTCCATGGAGTCAGTTAATTTCAATGTTGCAATAGAAATATTTTTTCAGGATTTTTTTTGTTGTTGTTGCTACTTACACAAAGAAACTACACTGTAAAAATTATGCTGTTATAATCCTATCGTGATCAATACACCAAAAGAGTAACCACAAGCAGGCTGATTTCCTGGCACAGCAGTCCTTACCCTCGTGCAAGGTCTCACATTGATGTAGATTCTCAGAAAAAACCTTTGTCTATTCTGTGACAATGGAAACTGCTGTAACTCTCAGTAACAGTCCACAAGAAAGCATCAAGTCCCTGCTATGCTTACCTGTACATAGACCTTCTTTTGGCTATTAGATTCTCTGCCACAACTGAGCCTCCCAACTCTTTC
>NW_008598106.1:32636-38085 GCF_000691845.1 Merops nubicus
TGAGATATTAGCTATATTAAACTATGTAGTAACGTAGTCCTAAACATTTTCTCAATTCTTTGCATAGTCATTAGATATTATGAGAGTTAAGATGATCCATCTAAATCAAATAGTTAAGAAGTGCCTGGACAAGAAAAGTCACTGGAGACAACTCAGGCAATCTGATGCATTTAAAGTGTGCGTAGAAGAGGCCATTGGAGAAGGACCTCCTATAAACACTGGTTCTTAACAGCACAGTTCATGCTCCACAGCAAGAGTTCATGACAGATGAGCAGTAGTCCATTAGAGATGACAAGTTAGTAAATCACAGAAATTCAACACCATATTTGACAGTAAAAGAGTAACAGGTGCATCACTTGTCTCTGGACAAGTGATATCTCTGGACTTTGGCAAATCTTCAGGAGTGTTTAATTTCATTTCACAACAAGCAAAACAAAGTTCAACACTTTCAGACTGGCCAGTAGCTTAGTTCTCCTTAAACTGTTTTCTTTTAACAAATTTTACCTCTGTAGTTACACAATTAGGCATCCTAATAGTCTCAGAGTGGGATTATAAACATAAACAACCAAGACAAAGCAGCTGTCAAAGCACCAAAATCATCCTAATCTGACATTTCTTGAGCATTTCAGTCTTGAACTGTGAGGCATAAACCTATATAATGTGTTGCTATGAGACAAAGGGAAACACCCAGCCAAGAGACCATTTGGTACCAAAAGATCTCAAGTACAAGATGACATAATAAACGAAAGATATTTGCCTGCCATCACCAGATTCTTACTCAGCATGGGCATTGATTTATGAAGGGCATGCAAAGAAAACCAAAGGGAAGGAAAAAAAAAAAAAAAAAACAAACCACAACTAAGGATGATCATGGAGAGTCTGAATGTAGAACTGAGCAAGTAAAGCATGTGTCTTGTCTCCTGTGAAAGAGCAGGAAAAAGAGTGTGGAGAAAAGCCACAGGACCCGCTACTGGGTGGCAATGAGGGTCACAGCACAACAGATGCTGAGGACGCCAGAAAGTAGCTAGATGCCACTGGAGCTCAAACAGTACTCTTTGTACCTAGCTTAAGCTCTATTCATGGGTGGGAAGGTAATTGGCCTTTGCATTTCTTTGCAGATTTAACTCCATGGACAGAATTTCTCATGTTAGACATTCCCTCAGACAGGCAGCCATATCCACCAGTGACCCACAGGAAGGAAGATGAAGTATTCTTTAAGCACTCATTTGCTAGTAAGACAAATCATCCAAGAGTAATAGCAATACTATAGTGAGACTAACTAGATACTGTTATCTGTGGTGTCTCCAAAGTTGTATGACTGATATTTTATTACATGTTCAGTAACTATATTCTTGTCTACAGTTTCTTCAGATTTGAATACCTTTTAAATAATTCTTGAAACCTTTTTTAAAGACTGCTGGCTTTTTCCCATACTTTGTATACTAAAGTGGACCGAAAAGCTATGCAACCGACTAAGTAGATTTGAAGCTGTTAGCTCTCCTGGGAAGTGTACCTCCAATGTTAATACACTCAGATCTTGGAAAGTTATCAGGTTCCAAAACATCCGCTTTGTGTGCATCTAGAAGGAGTTTGGGATTGGATTCTCTTTGAGCTTCCAGTATCTGAAATTCAGATTTCTGAATCTGTCATTAACACAGCCTCCTTGCACAGTTAAAGGAGAGAAAACCTGAGACAAGTATCTAAGACCAGGTGAATTGCTGCATTTTATAGCTCACTCTCTTAATAAGAACAGGTATTATAAAATCATTACAGCATTGACAAGTCAGGTATTAGTGGAAATGATTCTTTACAGTTAAGCTTTCTTCATGAACCATTCAAAACATCTCACAAGGGAAATGAGGGACAAAGCTCATATTCCAGTAGATTGGTTCAAAAATTACACTTACAGTATATCATCACCTGAGTTTGACATCTCATATGTAGTTTCATCTCCCAGGCTATCAGGAATTATATGTTCAGGTAACTGGCCCAGGAAGCAATGACAGATGAATTTTTTACTATGCTCTTCTTCTTTGACTGTCTCATTTGACATCTGAAAATGAAAGTCCTCCACTCCTGGTCTCTCATCCTGTGAACAATATGTTACTTTTTTTCTTAGTAATTACCAAAAAAACCAAATGATGTGAAGAAAGAATGCTTCAGTACTTCCATAGGAGGTAACTTCAGATCCACACAGGAAGTATTGCTCTAGCCAACAGCTATTTAGTGTCAAACTTCCCACTTCTGACTCTTTGGGAAGGCAGAAAAGGCCAGCCAAAAGCTATTCAGACCAAGATCACTACTCTAAAACCAGCACGGTCTGGCTGGTGGAATGAAAACAGCTCTTTAGTGGCCCTGATGGATGGTGCATTGCTGCCAACAGATAGATGCAGAAACATCCATTCTCATACTCCTCCGCAGCGTCAGCACTGCCAAACACGATAGGGTTGTTCTGCTTGAAAGAGCTGGCACAGGCGTGCTCTAAAGCAATCTACAGCGTTCCAGAGGGGAAACGTAGAAAAGGCAAATAGCACATCTGCTAGCAGATCCTGCTCACAGTCACACAAGATCCGGTTCTCAAATCCAGTTTAACCTACAAGTGGAAGTAATTAAGGTAGCAACATTAATTTTGTCTCCTGACATAGAAATACACCTGATAAGTCTTATCTACTCAAAGAGATAAGTGGGCATATCATCACAATGGAAGTTCAAATAATAGATATATAAATTATACCTCATAAGCAATGTACCTCCTTTAACCACATATAAGCATATGAAGTATAATTTAAGTGTCTCCTTGCTTTGGTCAAAGCTATGGCTTATTGTAAATCACATTTGTTATTATCTTACAATATCTAGTCATATTGAAAATCAGTCTCAGCACATGTAAAATACAGTTGATTAATGTATCACATACATGCAGGAAAACACAGGTTAGAAAGATAGACATACCACCGTTGCCGGGTTGGAGATTTCCTGCCAAAATCAATATAGCTGCTGTTCTGCCAGTGACCAGGCCCAACAAAAATGATACCACCAGCAGGAAGATGAACCAATACACAGACTGTATTGTATACAAGAAGGACATTCCATGAATGATCTCCGTGGATACAAACAGATCACTCAGCTGGTACATAACCAATGCCACCCCCAACAATCTCACAAAGGACATAACTCAGCCCACAACAGGTGGTACAAACAGACACCCAAGGTTTCCCACAGTTGGCATAGGAAACAGCCAGACCAGCAGGCTAAGCACATAAGAGAAAGGTGCCCACATGGCGACTCTCACCTGATCGGCCTGTGGTCACAAAGGTCTTAAGCAGACTGGGGCCCAGCTCCAGGGAGAGTCAGGAGGTCTGCCCTGAACCAGGAAGCTCTGGGGAGTGCCCTCCACAGACAGACACTCCTGACTCCCTGCAAGTGGTCCCAGCTTTTATCCCCCAGCAGACATCTGACCTTTGTCAACTCACTGCGGGACCCCTGGGGCTCATTTCCCTTATGGCTGCCTCTTTCCCCTTGGGCCCCTCCCTGCAGGCCCGGCCGCACCCTGGGGGGAAGCTATAAGGCAAACTCACCCCCTCTGTATGAAGGGCTGTGGGAATCACCCATGTGTCAACCTTAATTTGGGGGCTTGGGGTTTAGACCCCAGCATTTCAAGCTGCCTACTCCTTTCTCTCAGATATTTTAAGTATGCCTTCTCACATTCATTCTGCCTCAACTGAATGTCAACTGTGTGTGAATTGCTTTCTGATAAAGGATGATTTTCTCAATAGCAAACAAGTGTAGAGTAATCTTTACTTGGAAGATCCCCAATGTATTAAGTCTTTATCCAAAATGATGAACTGATGAACTTTTTTTTTTGATGGGCTAATGAACTTTTCTTACACTATCTACATGCATTAAACTGGTTTTAAAGCTTTTTTTTTTTTTGAGCTCCAACACAGACTACAAAAAACATTCTTCAGTTTCCTAAAGAAAGACTGAAGTAAGGCTCTCAAGTATGTTATTCGTATTTCCCAGATATGTCAGCTGATACCAGAAAAGGGTCTAACTATCTCAGTAAAACATCCTTTCTTAGATTATGTTTAATTCACTTGTTCACTAGTGTATGCTGTGTTTATTTAAGCACAGCAACAGGCTTGGAGGAGTGAGATGCTTTGGGGTATAGTAGGAAATGAAGTCAGACCATGGTGCTAGAAGCCTGCGGCTCACTGTATATTGCAATAGCTGGGAACAGCAGTTGGTCTAATGTAGGAGTGCAACAGAAAGCATCCTCCTAGGCCCTGGTGGGACTGGGTGGACCCTGATGTTCTGGAAAGAGATGTAAGAATTAACTAAAATCAGCTAACGCAAGGACATGTCTACAAGGACTTTTTAGGCAACTGGCCAGTTGTTTACAATAATTTCTTTGTTTCTGTGCCTTCTCTAGTCTGTTTTTCTATTTAATAGTGTAAGTGCAACCAGTACTAAGCCTGACTTTGTAGTTTAGAAGCCTTTCAGAATTTTGTGGCAGCTTATTATGTAAAGGTTTTAGATAGTTGTACACCAAGCAATGGCTGGCAGGAGTCCATCCTACCTGTGCCTTCACGTGGCACATAGCACAAGCCATTAGTGTCCCACAGTGTGCATCCATGGCCTGTTCACTTCTTGAGTGCTAAAGACAGATTTGGTGATTTTCAACTCAGAACAGATGTAACAGACTAGAAGGAGCACCAAGAATGGCTGAAGAGGATCAATTGATATGTCACAGTGTAATATGCCAAGTACCAGCTCAGGAAACTTCCTTAACCTGTACTGCTTAGCTTGGTATAAATATAATTAAATGAAAGTAGTCTTGTATAAGCCCATGTTTCTCCCACTGAGAAACTCTCCTACAAAACTGAAACCTTCATCCCACCACCAGTTCTCCCCATGAAACATTAAAACTGCTAACAGTGAAAGATCTGAGTATAATCTCACTTGATACGGCCCTGAAAAAAATTAAAAATTTTAGGACAGCATAAAAACCAAACAGCAGAAAATCTGCTTAGGCTAAGGTACTTTTACAATCACTTGGTGTCAGACAATAATTTTCCCACTTGATGCTTCATTAACACTACTTTCCATTGTCAGTCATCTCTTACATAGATTATGTCTATAAACATGAATATATAATGGGATATATGTAAACATATGTATATGTACTCGCATATTTAATACTTTTCTATTATTAGATATAAAGTTACATCATAGTTCAGATATACAATAGACAATAAAAAAAGTTAAGGATTTAGAAAATATTACTGAGATTGCAGAATAAAAAAGAGAAGTAATTTGAAATGCTTACTATGCCATGATCTCTACAATCTTAATTTTCTACAAATTTCTAAAGGAACAAACTACACTTCAGAAAAAAAGTGAGGGAGCTTCACATGCTGTGCATTCCCAAGTGTACTGGTTTGGGGGG
>NW_008598107.1:0-279 GCF_000691845.1 Merops nubicus
CGGCTGGAGGACCAGCTGTGAGGGGACGCTCCTAGGCGTGCCCTGGGAGATTTCCTCGGAGAAGCCTCACCTGGTAGCTGTTCATTCCAGGAGCAGAAAGAAGAACCCCTGGACTCACGGACAAACGGTATGTTTATAGGAATGGGCTGCTGATAAGATGCGCAGAGACGTCCGGTGCACAGCCTAGTCCCCAGGAGGAGAGGTACCTTGGGAAGGGGGTTTGCTGACCAAAGGGTGGCCGCTAGCGATCTTGAGTGTAGATCGAGCAATCCCGAGGTT
>NW_008598108.1:0-226 GCF_000691845.1 Merops nubicus
ATAAAAGCCCCTCCTATCACAGACCTGGATTCCCTTTCCCCTAAATGGGGGTTTATTTTATGACACATCCAGCCCCTACATGAACTTCTTTAAACCCCAAATCCAACACAGATATTTTTCCTCCCCTCCTCTCCCTCCATCCCCCGTTCTGCCTGTGGATTTTACCTTTTCCCAGCCCCCTTTTAAGCCTGAATAAATGGTGCTGAGAGGCTGCATTTGTTTTTTC
>NW_008598108.1:250-577 GCF_000691845.1 Merops nubicus
TGAAACCCTAATTGGTATTTTGACTTGAGAGCTTCTCTAAATCTCCCAAGGAGAAGGGGGAAGAGAGAAAGGAGGAGAAAGATGCTCTCATTTCCTTCGGCTGCTCCTCTTTTGGGATGCAGGGTGCATCTTCCAGCTCTCCGGGCTAATTAAAATGCCATTGCAGTACATGTGGTGCTACAATACAGTCTAGGGAGACTTCCCAAAATAGCTCCTTGAGTGCAGACAAATTAGAGAGGAAATATGCACCCAGCATTTTCTCCTAGGTTTAAAGAGGAATAATCCATTTGCTGCCTTAATTGCTTTCTTGTAAACGTTGAGGCCTTT
>NW_008598108.1:646-848 GCF_000691845.1 Merops nubicus
AGACAAATAAATAATACGTCGGTGATAATTACTATCCTCATTACTAATATTTTATCTCGTCGTTAGGGCCATTAATATGCAACTCAGGGTGTTTTAATGGGCTGGTGCTCCACGGTCAGGGCTGGAGATGTTTCCTCAGCAGTTTTGGTTTGAGTGGCTGGTAGCTCAAAGCTCCGAGGTGAGGGCATGGTCTGGGTTGAGA
>NW_008598108.1:892-12582 GCF_000691845.1 Merops nubicus
CCAACCCCCCCTCAGATCCTGAGAAGAAGGGCAGAACGACCTTCCAACCTAGAGGTGGAACTCAACCCCCTTTCTATGGGGTGGCTGCAGCACGTGTAGGGGTTGGGTTGGCTTCTAGACCACTGGAAACCTTCTCAGAGGGAAGGAGGAGGCAAGAAGGTGAAGCTGGTCACCAAGGGTGTCCTCCAGAGCTCAGTGGTGGGACCTGTTCTCTTGCATGTCTTTAGGAGTGATCTCAACGAGGGGATGGAGGCACTCCCAGTAGGTTTGTGGATGCCACCAAGTTGGGGAGGAGTGAGGATCTGCTGGAGGGTCTACAAGAGGGGGCTGGACAGGCTGGATGGATGGGCTGAGGCCAATGGGATGAGGTTTAACCAGGGCCTTGGGTCCCAACAACCCCCTGCAGAGCTCCAGGCTGGGGCAGAGGGGCTGGAAAGTGCCCCAGGGAAAGGACCTGGGGGTGTTGGTTGGTAGGTGGCTGAAGGTGAGGACAAGAGGAAACGGCCTCAGGTGATGCTGGGAGAGGTTTAGGTTGGACATGGGGAAAAATGTCTTCCCCAGAAGGGTAGTGAAGGGCATGGCCAGGGCAGTGGTGGAGTCCCCATCCCTGGAGGGGTTTCCAAGCTGTAGAGACTTCCCAAGCTGACTCCCAGCTGATGGAGGTTTGTCCTGGCCTTGCCATCAGCCACCTTCTTCTGCATGGGGAAAAACTCTCCAGTTGTGTCCTCCTGGGGTAAAAATAGCCAAAAAAACAACCAAAACAACCTGGTAGCTGCAGCTTGGAAAGAAAAGTTCATCCAAGTCATCACCAGTGGCTGTTGCAGGTTTCTGGGTGGGACCTTCTGTTGCTCAACAGTTTGCTCTCTTTCTTCTCAGCTAGAACTAGAAATATGTAAACCAAGAGCTGTGGTTCCTACAGTTGAGTCCATCAGAGGTTTTGAAGTTTGTGTCCCAAGCCTGCTCACCAACCCAGCCTGGAGAGGAACCTCAGGAGAGTGGCAGGAGCCACCTCGGGTGGAGGACGTGGCCCTTCAGTGGGAAGTTCTCTGGGGGGATCTTGGGGCTTCTGCATCTCTGCCCAGGTCCTTTGGCTTTTCTCTGTTGTGTCCTTGCTTGGCCAGGTATTTCCTGCTTCTAGTTGGGTGTTTGTTCCATGATTTCCCAGAAGTCTTAACTGGGGAGGTTCTGGTTGAGTTGGAGGTCAGCAAATGTGGCACCCACCTACCAGAAGGAGGATCTGGGGACCTCCAGGTCTGTCAACCTGCCCTTGTGCCAGGGGAGGGTATGGAGCAGATCACCCCGAGTGCCACCACGGGGCACGTAGAGGACAACCAGGTGATCAGGCCCAACCAGTGTGGGGTTATGGATGGCAGGTCCTGCTTGACCAGCCTGATCTCCTCCCGTGGCAAGGTGACCTGCTTAGTGGTGGAGGGAAAGGCTGTAGGTGGTGTTTGCCTGGACTTCAGTGAAGCTTTGGCCATCATTTCCCTCAGTGTTCTCCTGGAGAGACTGGCTGCTCATGGCTTGGATGAGCTCAGTCTTCCCCAGGTGGAGTTGGTGGCCAGTCACGAGTGGTGTCCTCAGTGCTGGGACCTTCTCTTTCATCTTTCTCAATGATTTAAACCAGAGGATTGAGGGCACCTTCAGTGGACAACACCAAGTTGGGTGGGAGTATGGATCTGGTGAAGGGTAAGGAGGCTCCACAGAGGGGTCAGGACTGGATGGATGGATGGGCTGAGACCAACAGGATGAGGTTGAACCAGGCCAAATGCTGACTCCTGGGACAGGCTTGGGGGAGGTGGTGGAGTCCCCACCCCTGGAGGGGTTCCCAAGCCGTGGAGATGTGGGGTGAGGGACACGGGGCAGTGGGGACCTGGCAGGGCTGGGGGGTGGTTGGACTGGATGAACTTGAAGGTCTCTTCCAACCAAAATGATTCTGTGATTCTCTGATTTTTTGTTGTTCTGGTGGTTGGGTTGAACTCCTGAGTCCTGGAACCTTCCATCCATTTACCAACTTTTTTAGGGTGATCCATGGAGACCTGATGGTTTTTTTTCACTGACAAGTCCCATGTGGATTTTTTTTCCCCTTTTTTTTTGGTGTTTGACATTTTTTGACTGAACCTTTTCTTGCCATCCAACCAGAGAGGCAAATAATTGACCTACCTCCAACTTCACCTTGATCCATCCATCTTCCTTTCCTTGTTTTACCTCTTAAAAAGTTCCTTTCTTCCAGGAAATCAAATCCTGGTCCATGATGCCCATTTCTTCACCTCTTCCTCCTGCCTTTCTCCCCAAATTCTGCTTCCATGGCTCTGTAGGACTTTCCTTCTCTGGTTCTCCTTTAAGGAGAGTTGTAGCTGGTTCATCACGAGGAGTTCAAGGCTGATTTGCCTCAGGTTGAAAGATCTGAATATATGGAAAACTATCCAAATAACCTCCTCCTTCCCAGTTCTGCTCTGCAGCTTTAAACTCATTAGAGAGATTTTAATGAGGCTGCTGATGGTTTTCTGTGAGAACTCACCCAAGGCTTCAGCAGTTGGGTTTTTTGGTCATTATTTCCTCTTTTTTTTTGAAGAAATTAATCTGTACTTCCTTGTCCTCATCCATTTTTGGATGTTGGTGGTGTTCATTTTGCTGCTTCATCTCTTTTTTTGGAGGGTTCTTGTCTTATTTTGGAGGCTTCTGGAGCCATCTTGTCCTTGCTTTGCCATTTTTGACCTATTTAAACCCAGCAAATCCAACTGCTTCCAAACCTGGCTTTGTTTTTTTCAAGGAACTTCACTCTTTGCAACAAACTAGGATGACAAATGAAGCCCTGGTTGCTTTTGGGGGCCAGCAGAAGCACCCCTGTGACCTCTTCCAGGCAGTAATGGGCATTTTAGTGTCTTCTCTGGTTTTCTTCTAGCTTTGGAGTGGCCAAAGCTTTCTCTGTAGGTAAGGGATGGAGCCTGGGGAGGGTTGGAGGTGAATGCTTTGGAAGAGCAGGAGGTGGAGGTAGAAGGTTTTCATGATGGAAACTGGTTGTATTCCTTCCAGGAGACCTTCTAGGGGCTGCCAGGACTTCCAGGGGATCCACCAGAAAGCTGGGAGGGGACTTTGGAGCAGGGTCTGTTGGGACAGGACAAGGGGGGATGGTTTGAAACTAAAAGAGAAGAGATTTAGACTGGAGAGAAGGAAGAATTTCTGATGCTGAGGGTGGTGAGATGCTGGCCCATGTTGCCCCATCCCTGGGACCATCCCAGGGGAGGTTGGATGGAGCTCTGAGCACCCTGCTCTAGTTGTCCCTGCTGCCTGGAGTGGGATTTGAGAAACCAACATGCTCCTCCTTCACCACACAGAGGCCAGTTGTGCATGGATCAGTTCAGAAGAGGTTCTCCAGCAGCAGCAGCAGAAGACACATTTTTTCTGGAGGTTTAGATCCCTCCAGGTGAGCAGTTTCTCTTCAGTGTGATGGTGCAACAGGACCTGTGAAGCAACGTGGCTGAATATACAAAAAAAAGGGATTTATTTTCCATATTAAAATGATCCAGAGCCCATCATCCCAGCCTGGGACTCTGCTCCTCTCCATCTTTCCAGAGAAAGACACTAAAGACACCAGAGAAGACACTAAAATGCCCATTACTACCTGGAAGAGGTCACAGGGGTGCTTCTGCTGGCCCCCAAAAGCAACCAGGGCTTCATTTGTCATCCTAGTTTGTTGCAAAGAGTGAAGTTCCTTGAAAAAAACAAAGCCAGGTTTGGAAGCAGTTGGATTTGCTGGGTTTAAATAGGTCAAAGCAAGGACAAGATGACTCCAGAACCCTCCAAAATAAGACAGAAACCCCCCAAAAACTCTCCAGGTGGGTTTTTTTCTACACCAAGTTTGCCATTGATGGAGCTCATCTCTTGGAGAGAAGGAATCAATCAAAGCCAGCAGGGCAGGATGGCTGAGCCAGGAGGAATCCCAGTGGATTTGGGATACAGATGAGTCCACTCCATCAAAAAAGTGATTTATTTTGGCTTTTTCAAAGGAAAAAAAAGGCTTTGAGAACCTTCAAACCTTCCTTCAGGGCCACGTGAGGGGTTCTGCTGCTGCTTTCAGGAGGCTGGAGGTTTTTGTGGCTTGGTTTCAGGGGGGGTTTGGGTGGTGTGGGGCTGGCAGTGGTCCCCTGCTTCATGAAGTGCAGTGATATTTTCAATCTCCTGATGAGCTGGTGGCCTCAGCTCTGGAAAGGAAACGGTTCCTCTGCTTCTTGAAGCCTCTTCAGCTCGTTGCAGGAAGCTGAGGAGGTCACACAAATGTTTAGCTGCTTCCACGGGCTGGGTTTGGGTTCTGGAGGATTTTTTTTGCTTTGTTTTTGGGCTCAATAACCAAGAATTGGACTCAGGAAAGTTTTGAGTCCAGTTGGTCAGGTTTTTTTTGTGGAGTGAAGCTCTTGGAACATCTCAACCTTGAGTAATAGATACTGTGCAACCACCACAGTCCAGAGAGAAGGAAGATTTGGGCATCTTCAACAGCTGACCTGATCTAGGACCGTGGTGATTTTGGGCAGTCTCCTGCAGAATCCTGGCAGCAAGTGGTGTTTGAAACCAGAGAGACACTGCTTGTGCTCGTGGAGGTGGCTGGAGAAGGAGTTTTTGGCTTTGGACTACAGATGCTGCTGGGAAAACAGGAGGAGAAACTTCTTTGGGGTGAAGGTGCAGAGCCTGGAGCAGCTGCCCAGAGAGGCTGTGGAGTCTCCTGCTCTGGAGAGATCCCAAACCCTCCTCGCTGTGCCCCTGGGTGAGCTGCTGGAGCAGGGGGTGGGATGAGGTGACCTCCAGAGGTCCCTCCCAACCCCAACCATTCTTGAAGAGCCCAATCCTTGAGTTCCAGCTTGGAGACCCTGCTCATGGAGCACAAGCTTCTCCTAAATACCTCCTGCTTTGACAGTAGCTGCATAAAATGAGCTGGAAAACTCTTCCAGGGCCTGTTTTGGGGTAACAGAGAAGGTGTGTGTCTGGGGAGCAGCAGAACAGGACATGTCTGCAGGTCATGCAGGTGCCCAAGGTCTCCTGGTGGGGCTGGATGTGTCCTCCTGGCTGTGCAGGCTCCTGCCCTGCATCTTTCTGGTGGTTTTTTAACATCTAAAGATGCATTTTTCTCATCACCCAACGCAGCAAACCCAGAAACTCACTCCCAGAGTTTAAGGCCTCAGGGCTTTGAGAGATGGTCCTAAATGTTCTTCTGGGGCTGGGCCACGACTCCTTTTGAGACAGGTTCAAGTGTTGGTTTGTGCTTTGGGGTTTTTTTTTTCTCTTAAATGAGTTGAAAAATGGTACCTGAGGTAGCACTGGTAAATGAGGTCTCTTATTTCTTAGAATTAAACAAAAAAAGGTTAAAAAATCCTCATTAACCAACATTTTTGTTAGTGAGCTGAGATGGTTGAGGGACCTGGAGCATCTTTGTGACAAGGAAAGGCTGAGGGAGCTGAAAAAGCCTCAGAGGGGATCTGAGCAGTGCTGAGCAAGAGCTAAAAAGCCCCCAGGGGGGCAAGAGGCTGGGGCCAGACTCTGCTCAGTGGTGCCCAGGGACAGGCCAAGGGGCAACGGGCACCAACTGGAACCCAGGAGGTGCCACCAGAGCAGGAGGAACCCATCAGCAGCACCCCAGCTTCGTCTCCCAGAGCTGCTGCTCCAAGGCTCTGCTCTGTAGGTGGCTCCTTCTCCTCGGGCACGTGTGGAGCAGCTCAGTGGAGAAGCCAAAAAGGCTCCTCTGGCCAGGAGAACGTGGGGCTCCAGGGCTGTTCTCACCTCTCCCTGGCTCCTCTCCTTGGCTCTGCCACATCCTGGGCCCTGCTGGGGCTGCTGCTGCTCTGTTGCTAGGAGAGCCCAGCAGAATTTCATCTCTATATGTGTTTATCTAGTCATATTTTGGGTTTTTTAAGCCACAGGCAAGCTGAAGAGAGGAATTTTGGAGCTTCTCATGGTCCCTGGTCGATGCCCAGTGAAGACTTCAGCAGCAAGTAGGGTTGTAGGTCACCCATGAATTAAAAACTCATTAAGGAGGGCTGAGATTTACCTCTCTTGGAGGACAAACCAAGGCTGTGAAACCTCACATTTCAGTCAAGAGAGAGGATCCTGGGGGTTTACCATCCATTTATTCTCTTCCCTCTGCAGAGTTGTCACTCTGGAGGGGCCATGAGGACACAGAAGGGACCCAAGAGCTGGGAGCCCAGCAGGAGAGTTGGGTTGGGGCAGCCTGGAATGGAGAAAATAGGGAGAAGAAAATGAAATGGGGTTTCCTAAGAATTTTCCTGATGTTTTTCTTTATCTGTTGGGCTTTTTGAACCTTCCCCTGACATCTGAACCTTTTGATGGTGCTGTCATTAGTTTTGGGGGAGCTGGGGTGGTTCTGATGTCTCCAGGAAGGGGTTTTTTGGCTTGATCTTATCTGTGCTGCTTTAGAGGAGAAGGAGTGAGGCAGAACTGGCAGAGGTGTTGATGCTGAGGTGGAACAAATGGCTTGGAGAGAACTTTGCACTCTTGGAGTGTTCTCTGAGGGCTGAAAACATCATTCAGCCTTTTTGTGCTGGGCTTTTTTGGGGAAAGGGGGGGGGATGGATGACTAGAAGAGCTGGTCTGGCATCCTGCAGCAGGGAGCTGTTGTCTCCTCCTGCTTTTAGCTCTCCCTGAAGGCGAGATAGCATCTTTGAGAGCTTCCAGAGAACCTCTTCAGCAGGCTGGGTTCCTGCCTCTCCTTTCCCAAGCCCGTTTGAAATCCCAGCTCATGCAAAAACGGGGCCCGTTCGGCGTGTCTGTGCCTTTTCATCTCCTGCAGAGCTCTCTCAGTGCTCCCAAACATCTCCCTGGCACCTCCCAGACGTTCTCCAGCTGCCTCCCAGCCTCGGGAACCCAACCCCAGCCCCTCTGTGGGAAGATCTCCCAACGTGCTGCTTTCCACAGGTTGGGATTGGTACCACTGGGGGATATTTTGGGGGGGGAAAACCTGGGGGTGGTTCAGGATTAATTCTCTTTTCTTTTCTCCTGCTGGTTGTTGCCCAGTTGTCCTGTGAACCTTCTTCTTTCTGGTGATTTCTGTGCCTTGTGTTTCTCCTTTAGGTTGATAATTGCTTAGTGATTTATTTCTTTATTTGCTTTTCCTGCTTGAAATGCCTCAAAAAAAAGCTCAGTTGACCCAAGAGCTGATTTTTATTTTCTTTTTCTCTTTCCAGATGGACTTTCTGGCAGAGACCAGCCAGTAGAGCTGTTGAATCCACCTCGAGTGAACCACATGCCTAGCTCTGGTAAGGAGAAACTTCTCCTGAACGTGGCTCCTCTTGTGGGAATGCAGCAAAATATTCTGCAGCTCTCTCTTGCAAGTGGGAGAGCAGAATGCAAATGTGAAAGGCTGGAAGAAAAGTGTTGTTAGAACTTGCACACATCCATTTTCCCAGCCTGGGCGAGTGGGATTTGGGAGTGGAGGGAGGATGGAGCTCAGCAGCTTTGAGAGGCTCAACCCCTCACCCTTGGCAGGGGGCTGAGGAGAGCCCAAGGTTGGAGCTGCTTCTTCTGCAGGGAGGAGAGGGCAGCAGAAGGAAGCACCTCACGAGCCCTTCCCAGCCTCACAGGAGCCCCCTGAAGCAAAGGAGGATTTGGAGTTGCTGCTCCCATGGAGGAGCAACCTCCTGGTGCTGAGAGGAGCCCAGGTCAGGCTGATCACAGCCTGAACCACGCTCAGCTCTGGGCTTTTGGCTGCTCTTCCCCCTCCTCATCATCCTGCCACGGTGTCTTGGGGTCTTGTCCTTGTGGCATGAAGCCACAGTGCTCATTTTGGAGACCATCTGCTCCTCCTGGAGCTGAGAGGGACCTTGGGGCTCACAGCTGCAGCCCTTCCAGTGGTGGAAAGCAGAGTTTGGGTCCTGCTGTCTTCTGTGTTTCCACCTCCTCTCCTCCTGAAGTGTTTTGTTTCCAGGTGCAAACAGGTTGAGATGTTTCTACTAGAGCTGGCAGGGTCTGTGAAGCCTTACCTGCTTTCCAGGCAGGAGCTCCAGCTTTCCAAAAACCCAACTTTCCCTTCTCTCCTGCCTTCCAAAATGCCTTTAGGTCCTTTTTTTGTATCAAGGAAGAGATCTTAGAGAAGATCTGAGAGCTTCTGGTGGTGCCAGTTGGAATAAAATGTAAACCAAGAGTATTCAAAGCAACCCCAGGAGATGAGGGAGGGGGCAGAAAACTGGGCTGGGACCTACCCCAGGTTTTTTGTGCACTCCAATACCTCTGTGGGCAAGGGAAATTTTAAGGAAGTGGAGCTGCTGTGTTGGGGGAAGACAAAAAAAAGGGAAGAGATCTTCCTTGACCAGGTTTGGCTGGGGATTCTGAGAATCTCTCTACCCTTGGGGTCCTCCAAAACTCGCCCATCAGGTCAGGGAGGTTGGATCTTCCTGACCTTGAGAGATTCTCACTGTGGGACTACCCTGGTGGCACAGGTAAGCTGAAAGGTTTTATTCTCCTTTTTTTCTGGCAGGAGATGAGTGGCCAGCCCTGGGAATGTGATGGGCTTTAGTCTTTTCTGGAAAAAAATGGATTTTATGGTTGCTTGTTACACGTGATGATTCCCTTGAGTTGCTTCAGGGCTGAGGTTGATGCTGGTTGCTGACTGGGGTGACCTGCTGGTGGAGTTCAATGTCCTCTGACTGCTTTTCCCCACATTTAAGGGGACATTTTTAGGGTGTTATGGACTCATGCAGCACTTGTGGAGCTCTTTGTGGACCCTGTTTGGAGTCTTTTTAATAGCATGTCTGTCTGCAGGCAGGCTGGGGGTGAAAATGGGACTTAGAATCCTAGAACATCTGGGCTGGGGGGGACTCCAGAGGTCATCTAGCCCTCCCCCCACCATAAGCAGGGACATCTCCAACTAGATGAAGCTCCTCAGAGCTTCAGGATGAGGAGTGTTGGCTCTGGATGGTGCTCACCCAGATACCTTGCACTTTGACTCCCATTTTTGGAGAAATCTTTTCAGCCCCACAGTCCCTACCTGGGCTGGAAACGTCTCTCTGATCTTTTGGATGGCTTCAAAGATGAATTAAACCCTGGAAGAGGCAGGGTGCAAAAAGCCAGATGAATTTTCAGCACGTTTGTAGATGCAGGCAGATGATATTGAGCTTGGAAGGGGCTCAGCAGTTGGGTTTCCAAGCCTGGTGGTGCCTCCCCACACCGACGTACCCCTGCTGATGGGTTTTCAGACTCACTCTTCAGAGCTGCTGTGGGTTTGAGGGAGTTGCCCACTTGGGCAAAGTGTTGTTGTGGCTGTTTTTTATCGTGCTAACCTTCAGGATTTGCTGCCAGATCCTTCTGAGAGAAGAAAGGAGAAGCATTGCCCTGGAAAAACGAGTTCTCTGGGGCTTTGTGGGGTGTTGCTGCGTGTCTGAGGCACGGGTGGAGTAATCCTGTGGAGGAGCAACTTCAGGGGGGAAAAAAAGGGTTTAATTTTATCCAGGAATATTCTATTTAAAACCTTATCCCAGCCTGGTCCTGGGAAGGTGATTGATTCGTAGCCTTCATGATGAATCAACTTCTGTGGACGATGAGTCTTTATCCCCAGATGACTTTATCTCCAGAACTACATTTCTAGATAAGATAAAACCCTCCTGACCTGCTTGTAGGAAGCCAAAATGTTTTGTCTTGCCTGTGAAGAACTTTGGTCCTCCTTAGTTGTTCTCCTCTGGTGTGAAGGAAGGGGTGAGAAAGGGATCTGCAGGTCCTAAAGAGGTTCTGCTCTGGGGAAGCATCTCCAGGGCAAAGTCACAATGCTTGGAGCATTTTTATGGAGTGGATTTGGGAGTGAATCCAGCTGAGGGGAGTGGAGTTCAGGCCTAGGGAAGGGGTGGGTTGAGGAAGGCAAATTCTCTCTGCTTTTTTTGCCTAAATTGAGGATTAATTGGAGGAAAGGAAACATTTCCTCTTTTCATGGAAACGTGGACTGGTGGGGGTTGAAAGGGACCTCTGGAGATCATCTTGTCCTGCTCCCCTGCTCCAGCAGCTCACCCAGGGTCACAGCCAGGCAGGTTTGGGATCTCTCCAGAGCAGGAGACTCCACAGCCTCTCTGGGCAGCTGCTCCAGGCTCTGCACCCTCACCCCAAAGAAGTTTCTCCTCCTGCTCAGGTGGAGCTGTTCAGATGTTCTGGTTTGTGCCTGTTGCTCCGTGTCCACTGGGCACCACTGGCAAGAATTTGGTCCCAACTTTTGACCCCTGTGGGCCCTTCAGCTCTTGCTCAGCACTGCTCAGATCCCCTCTGAGGCTTCTCCAGCTCAGCAGCCCCAGGGCTCTCAGCCTGGCCTGGCACAGAGATGCTCCAGCCCCTCAGCATCTCCACAGCCTCTGCTGGACTCTATTCAGCAGCTCCTGGTCTCTCTTGAACTGAGGAGCCCAAAACTGGACATGGTTGTGTCCAGATGTGGCCTCCCTAGGGCTCAGCAGAGGAGGAGAACCTCCCTCAACCTGCTGGCCACACTCTTCTTCATGCACCCCAAGAGACCATTGACCTTCTTAGCCACCAGGACACATGGAGGGCTCAAAAACCTATGAAAACAACTGAATTTTAGCTACTTACAAAGCCCCTCAGGCCACATCTTGCCCAGGAATGTCATAATTTGATAATCCTGCCTTCCCTTTTTCTGGCTTCAGAACCTTCCTGCCTCGTTGGCCTGGGGGAGGGAGGGGGAGAAATGGTTGAGATTGTTGCACCAAGGTTCTTTTCTTTAACTTCTACTTGGTGAACTCAGAGATGTTCAGAGCAAGGACTACATGGAGTTTATTGATTTATTATTTTGGCTAATATTACATGGAAAATAAAATCTCATGATGAATAAGGACCCAAGTGTAGCAGGAGGAAGCTTCTCAGATACGTGGCCAGTGCCTGGTGTGGATGAGTGGCAGCAGATTGTTTGCAGAAGGATGGAGTTGTCCTGGTTTAAAGGGGTTTTTTTGGGTGTTTTAGAGTCTTTTTCTTCTTTCTGGCAGTTTTAGCCACAGGCTGCATGAGGTGCCTCAAGTTTGCAGAAGGATGGAGCTGTCCTGGTTTTAAGTTGGGTTTTTTTGGGTGTTTTAGAGTGTTTTTCTTCTTTTTGGCAGTCTTAGCCACAGGCTGCATGAGGTGCCTCATGTGTGAGGAGGGAAGGACAAAGCTCTCTTGTCCTCTTCCTTTTTAGACTTTTAGACTGAGCAGTGCTGGGGCCTTTCCACAGGGCAGGTCTTGAAGACCTCAGTTGTGGAAATCCCTGGGTAGGCTGCAGATGGTTCCCTGGAAGAGATCACTGCTGGGCTGTTGGTGCCACCCTTGAGATGTAGCAAATGGATCTTCATGCTTTGTGAAATGGGTTTTCTTTCTTCCCTTCTTTTTTCCCTTCTTTTTTCTTCCCTTCTTTTTTCCCTTCTTTTTTCCCTTCTTTTTTCCCTTCTTTTTTCCCTTCTTTTTTCCCTTCTTTTTTCCCTTCTTTTTTCCCTTCTTTTTTCCCTTCTTCCCTTCTTTCTTTTTTCCCTTCTTTTTTCCCTTCTTTTTTCCCTTCTTTTTTCCCTTCTTTTTTCCCTTCTTTTTTCCCTTCTTTTTTCCCTTCTTTTTTCCCTTCTTTTTTCCCTTCTTTTTTCCCTTCTTTTTTCCCTTCTTTTTTCCCTTCTTTTTTCCCTTCTTTTTTCCCTTCTCCCTTCTCTCCTCCTTTCCTCCTCCTTTCCTCC
>NW_008598109.1:0-19902 GCF_000691845.1 Merops nubicus
TTAATATACCTGTAGAAATTCTTGATTCTAACCCTTTAACCTCCCTATCTAGATTCAATTCAAACTGTGCCTTGGCTTTCCTGACCAGATCTCTTACTGCTTGGGCAGCTTCCTTATATACCCCCCATTCTAGCTGTCCTGTCTTCCATCCCTTGTATAGCTTCCTTTTGCGTGATAGCGTGTCCAGGAGCTCCTTGCTCATCCAGGCAGGCCTCCTGGCATTCTTTCCTGCTTTCCTCTTTGTTGGTATACATTGCTCCTGGACACAGAGGAGGTGATCTTTGAATACTGACCATCTGTCTTGGGCCCCTCTTCCCTCTAGGGCTTCATCCCACGAGACTTTGGCCAGCAGATCCCTGAAGCGATCAAAGTCTGCATGTCTAGTGATAACTTGATAGCTTCTAGTTCCACTGAGCTCTGAAAGCAGCCATGTTCTCAGTAACAAGCTGATCTCCAACTCTTCTGCCTGCTAGTGAGTGACAGTGGATAGATTTTTATTATATTTGATTGCTGAGCAAGGAGGTTAAGCTGTTTCCATGCTGTTGGTAGGTATACCGCTTGACTGAACCAGCTGCCTTACCTTGATGTGTGTCTACACTACATGTTGGAGAACAGCCTTGAGAAGACAGTGTCTGTTCACTGAGCCCCATGATCCTAACACCCGGTGGTAGATGAAGAGTCAGCTCCCAATACTTCCTGCTCAATATGGAATTAAGCACACCTACTCTGTCAGACTGCATCTAAAAGACTCATTTTTGCAGAATCATGCACACTAGGATTTTTTTCTTCAGGAAGCTCTAGAGCTTGGACTGGTTTGGCCCCTCAGTGTAAAATTGAGGCTTTACAGCACAGGTTGTGGTCAGGTCTCTTCTAATGACTGGGTCAAACCTCTATAGCTTACAGTTGAGAGACACTACTATGCCAGAGACATGTGCCAAAGTACAATTTGAAACCATACAGCTAACTTTTCTTTACACCAAACAGGAAGGCCTCATTCAAAATGGAAACACTCCCTCGCCTGTTCTGCTCTTCAGACCATGTCCAGGAAGTCTGAGAAGCTGGTACCTGACATGGGCCAAAATCATGTCAGAAAACTGTTACCAGTGCTGGACTTTTCTTGGACCGTGTCATGGTCTTAAGTAGTTTTGTGTCCTCAGAGAGCAAAAAGTTAAGATGGTGAAAGTAGGTGTGCAACTGTTTCTGAATAGGATAGCAACAGGACAAGGGGCAATGGTTTTAAATTCAGCAGGCAGTTTTAAACTCAAGCAAGAGAGATTTACTTTAGACATTAGGAGGAAATTCTTTACTACGACAGTGGTGAACACTGGAACAGGCTGTCCAGAGAGGTGGTGGAAGTCCCATCCCTGAAGACATTCAAGGCCAGACTTGAAATGGCTCTGAGTAACCTGATCTTGTTGGTGATGTCCCTGCTTACTGCAGGATGGTTGGATTAAATGACCCTTTGAGGTCCCTTCCAACTCAAAGCATTCTATGATTCTGTGAGGATGTTGGTCTTTTGGTAAGAAACACCATTTGTTAACTGGTTTAAGTGCCTTTATTCCCCCTATGAAAATATAGAAACACTGAAAGGAGAAGGTGAGAACAAGGCAAAGCAGCTTATTCTGCCCATTTCCTTCTAGTGGCTTTGTAGTGAACCATTACTGATACAAATAATAATCAGTCATGACAGGCAAGTGAGTAAGTTTCTAACATATGTTTTACATGCATGTTTTCAGGAAGTCTATTCAGTCCCATACAATATCCTCCAGGTTTTGCAAGGAATGGGACATGGAGGGTAGGTTAATAAACTGTCAACAATTTACCTGATACTTCCCTTGTGGGAACTGGGTAAAGATGGGATGTCAGAGACAGCAACTATTCCTTTATCTGTCTCCATTCCTCCTAATCTCTTGAGAAATTAAGCTCCTTGAAAGTGCTAAATCATACAGGTTGATATGCAAAAATATATATGTATATTTATACTCCGGACAAAACTGATACTGCCGTTGCCCTTTCAGACAGCCGTATCCCACTTTGAGGGGTATACAAACCCTGAACTGCAACAGAAGTGTCTGCTCAGTTATGTCACTTACCTGAAGCACTTCCTGTTGGTGAGCTGCTAACTGAATAGTGTGCTTCCTTACAAAGTGCATGTATTCCCACAAGGAACTTTAAAGGACATGGCAAAAGGTCCTACTTTAGCAGACTCTTCATTCTAAATAATAAGCACTCCAGAGAATAGACAGGAGACAAACTGAATAACAAGAAGTTTGACTGGGCAATGTTAATGTGCATATCTGGGTAGAGGTTTTTTCCTCATCAGTCTTCAAGGTGGTTGGTGATATTTTATATTATTATATAGACATCCAGCCTGTTCATAGCATAATTAGTCAATGGATTGCACATGCTCACACTCTCTTCCAGCCTACAGAACCAGTCTCTATCCATATGCACTGCACTGGAAAACTTTGTTTGCATACACTGCAAATATACTGGCACAACCAGTATGGAAATGACTCACAAGCAATGCACTAGTTATATTTTTGCCAAATGGAGCAATGCATTGGCAATTTTGTTGCATCTGCCATAATATTCAGGCCAGCATTCTCTTCTGCAAAGAAAAGCAAACAGGCTTCTAGACCAGATGAATGTAAAAGGAAGTATGACAAATTCTACCCATTCATTATGTTCCCATGTTTCAGTATATTCATCACTATTTTATTTATATTCTATAGAGTAAGGGAAGATCTGATGCCTCTTTGCATCAGTGCTCTTAGATAGCTATTACCAAGCCATGGAATTCATCAGCCTACTAAAATCAAACTCTTCTTCTACAAGAACAGCACAAAAATATGCAGTGCTTAGCTTGGACTAATTACCTAGTCTCTTGCTAATCTGTAATTTGACAGAGTCCCACTCTGAGTGTCCATTTCATTCCTTGAATTGTACAGACAAGGGGAAAAATGTTGCAGTTTTGAGTATAGATAGGGAAATGGAAGCCAACCGAGGAAAGGACAAGAGAAATTGAGACACACAGATAACATTTCCAAAGCCTCACGGCAGATTCGCATGGAGAATTATCGCTAGCTGTGTCAGGAAGGAACTAAGTATATCCCAAAGACGTCTATGATTACTTCAGTAAATGAGAGAATGGGAGGACAAAGGGCTGATGAGTTGCAGTGACATGAGATTAATTTATCCTGAAAATCAATCCATAGGGGAAGTAAATTTTGAAAGAAATGTTTCTGAAAAGCACCTACCTTTATGCCATTTTCCAGGTTCACAAAGCACACAATGTCAGAAGTCATAAGCAAAACAAGTTTCAGCTAAATATAGGGTTGTTATTAGACTAGACAATATCACTGAAGGCATTCCCTTCAGAAAGTATTTCCATTATGTCTGAAACTGAGACCTGACCTGAATATCCTCCATTCTGCCCAAATTCCTAACCTCCCTCTAGCCATCTCTGGGTCTTGCTGACCACTCACAGAAACCCTCCAGCAGAAGGATGTCAAAGACTCACAGATGAGAAACAAGCCTGTGTGTCTGATATGTACTATGGCAAATAAGTTCAGAGCAACTCATGCAACCAGCAGACTGACAATGTTTTAAATGACCTGTGTGATGTTCCATTCAATTTAAGCTAAGCTGTCTGACTTAGCACCGACCATCAGGAAAAGATGAGAGGCAGTGGAGTCAACGGAACAGTTTCAAAAGGGACCACTCTTGCACTCCCCTTCCTCTTCATCCTCTCACTAGCCTCTCAAACTTATTTCCTAAGATTTTAGTTTATATTTCAACACTATTTATAATGGATGCTCCATATTCAACCCTCTTCTCCAGAGTTAAAGCTAAGAAACAGAGGAGTATAGATATGATGAGACTCTAGTGTGTTGTGATAGGATTAACATGTAAAATCTAACAGGTTGCCTCCTGGGAGAATTAAACACCAGCAGTCAGGAACAGTGGTAAATTATTTTCACAACAAGCATACAAGCTTTAATGTTTTAAACTGCAGTACATTCAAGTTTTAGGTGAGGTGTTTAGGGGTCTTGCAGGGGACTGGGCTTTATTTGCTTGCTTAGAGAAAACAGAAAGAATTTTTAAGATTGTGTACTGGAAGGAATATTCATTTCCCTTCATTTCGCAGAGTCGGAGAAGAGACTATCAGGTCTGCATTCCCGGTAACTATTGTCTGCTTCCACTGATCAATACCAGTGCTGCTGTATCACATGGCAGTATAATTAAGTTCTTTAGAAACTCAGATGGCCCATATTTGTTTCAGCACATATTTTTTAGAACTTTTCTAGATAACCATGTCGATCTATAATTCCCTGTGTGGTTAAAAGCCATTGCTGTTGTAGTATTTTTCATGAGCATTTGAAATCTGCTAAACCAACAGCCACTGTGGCATGTTTGCCTGGATGCATGGCTGGGGTATTTCATCAGTCAGCCTTTGGAACTTACACTTGATTCAATGAAGCTGAAAGATATCCAACTTTCAGTTAATAGGGTGAGGTAGAGAGCATTTTTCATGGAATTGGAAGGCAATTTCAGTGGGATTGCAGACATACAAAAGAAGACATTGCTGTGTTTTCTTTAGAAATATAATTAATACATTATGTGAGTGAGGACATCTCATGGACACACATTCCTTTGGCACCCTTGCCTCAAGGAAAGGGTTTCACTGCCCATGTGGCTAGAAAAGCAGAGCCAATCCAAGCCAACACTTGTTCACAGAGCCATTAACTCCCCAGTAAGTCTACACCTGTAAGACTGTGCTTAATGCAGGCACGTGCATATTTTAACTAACTAACTAAAAAAAGGGCTGTTTTCTAAACGTGTCCTTTCAGAAGCATTTTAATTGCTCTTTACCTCACACGCCAGCTACTTGCAAGGGGTCCAATATTTTAGCACACTTATTCTTTCTTCATATTCATCTTTGTTTTGATTCTTTATTCAGCAAAGAACTGGAGAACAGTAGAACGATGTTAGTGCCTTTTGGCATAAGGGGAATTGAAATGACCAGTGTAATATTCCTGAGAGACACTCTGTCAAGAACTGAAATACGTAAAAAAGGATGACCAACTTTCTGCTCTAGGCCAGCTGTGCCTGTTCAATACTCACAGCTTTACTACTGCTGACAGTGCAGCACTAAGAGGAAACGAACAGCACTTACATGTGGAGCATCTCTTTCACAACTTGGGTAACTGCAGACTGCATGATCCAGATCAATTCACTCCTACCGGGAAACATGGAAAAAATACACTTGCAGGAATTACAGATTCTGACTTTTGATCCAAAGGAACTTCTATGACAAATCTCATATTTTGAAAGATTTAAGAAAATTTTCATCCATTCTCTGCAGACGTAAATCTTTCCATTATCTTAATGTATGATTTTGCCCAACATCTATGGTCTCAGATTTCCCATTCTATTCCTCTTATACAAAGTCAGTCCATTAGATTTGGCAGTCACACTACCCACCTCCAAAGTCATTCCACTAAGGCAGCTGTTTGGCCATGGAAAACATAAGAAAAATAAAAGCAGAAAACAAAACTCCAGAAAGAAATACGTTCACTACCTCAGGGATCTTTCTTTTTTATATAAATAAGCAATGCAGTTTAGGTTCATAGGACAGGAGAATTGAAGCTTTGGCTCCAAACTGCAGATGGTACTTGATGCAGAAAAGCAAACATGTTTAAGTGGCTACCTCTTTTGATTTCAGAATTAACAAAATTTCTCAATTGTGCCAATTTTCTCCTACTTTTAAGCAGTCCTCTACTGTGAATTTATTTTCTGTAATACAGGTGTTTGAGCTTCTGAAAGGTCTGGGGATGAAAAATGGAACTATCAGTATTGAGCTGCAGGTCCTCAAATTCCTTGGTGTTTAAGTTACAGATTTCTTCTGTACAAAATCCAGGAGTAAAATAGTGGAACTTATTTATAAGCCATCCAACCTGCTATCAGTTGGATGCCTTTGATTTCTGTGCACTCTGCTTTCAAGTCTTTTAAAAGATTATTGCCTCAGCTACCTGCAAGCTGCATTCGTGTCATGTAACCTGCACATCTCATATCCCACTGCAGAATAATCAGAGTTCTATAAAAGCATATTTCATCCATTGACACATATATTTTGCTTCATTAGGTATTTCATACTTCATGCTATGAGAGAGTTTTTCACTATAAGGAACTAGAGTGCCTGCCTTCAGGGTTCTGAGTTCATTAAATAAATTTTGTTACAAGCAGACCAAAAAAAAGAAGCTTAAAGACATCATAGGTGATTTCTGAAATTTCAAAGCAGCGGCGAACAGATTGGAGTTTGCTATAATGAATACTTGAATTTATATATCAGATTTTTCCTCTACAATCTCCTTTTTCCACTTTTTTTTCTATTTTTAAAATTCCATTCCCTATGAATTCTGCCACGAGATGGTTTTTGCCTCCACGTATATGCCCTTTAGAAAGTTACTACCAACGCTATCGGGAATCCTGTGTTGTCTTAACTAGCTTTTCCTATTACTACATGGTGAGGCAGCCACACATAAAGAATAAAATATAAAAAAAGAATCAGTGAAGACCTTGCTCCCTCTCTTCACCCAGGAAGGCCTGTTCCAGATTTGACTTTTGTAAGACAACTGTAAAATGTCACAAATGCCCCTCCTATCTTCAAGAAGGTCAAGAAGGAAGATCTGAGGAACTAAAGGTTAATCAGCATCACCTCAATCCCTGGGTAGGTGGTGGAGCAACTAATCCTGCAAACCGTTTCCAAACACATGAAGGACATGGAGGCGATCAGGAGTCATCAGCACAGATTTACAAAGGTGAAATTAAGTTTAACCAACCTGATAAACTTCAACAACGAAGTGACTGCCTTGGTAGACAAGGGGAGAGCAGTGGGTCTTGTTTATCATGACTTTAGTGTCCCATAGCATCCTTACAGATAAAACTGATGAAGTACAGATTAGGTTAGTGGACCATGAGGTGGTTTGAAAACTGGATGAACAGCTGGACCCAGCTGGTTGTGATCAGAGCACAAACTGCAGTTGGAGGAAAATTCAACTTGGTGTACCCCAGGGTTTGGCATTGCGGTCAATACTGTTCAACATCTTCATTAATGACCTGGAGGATGGGACAGAGTGCATTGCAGCAAGTTTGCAAACGACACAAAATTGGGAGGAATGGCTGCTACACCAAATGGGTGTGCTGCCATGCACCCCATGCACCTTAACAGGCTGGAAAATTAGTCTAAGAAGAGTGTGAGGAAGCTCAACAAGGGAAAATGAAAAGTCTTTCCTCTGGGGAGGAATAACTCAGGCACCAGTACATGCTGGAGGCTGGATGGCTGGAAAACACTGCTGCAGACAAAGATTTTGGGGTATTGGTGGAGAACAAACTGTCCATGAGCCAGCAAAGCACCTTTATGGCAAAAAAGGCCAACAGAATCCTGGGCTGTATAAGGAAGAGTGCTAACAACATGCTGATGGAGGTCCCCTGTACTCAACTTTGGTGAGGCCACACCTGAAGTACTATGTCCCCCTCTGGGATCTCCAGTACAATAGAGATAGGGAGCTACTGGAAAGAGTCTAGTGAAGCGCCACAAAGGTTACTAAGGGACTGAAGCATCTGATGTATAAGGAGAGGCTCAGAGAGATGAGGTTGTTCAGCCTGGAAAAGGCACAGGAAGAATCTGATCAGTATACATAAATACCTGAAAAGAGGGAATGAAGAAGGAGCCAGGCTCTTATCAGTGGTGCCGACTGACAGGATAAACTGGAATACAAGGGATTCCATTCAAACAGAAGAAAAATCTTTTTACTCTGAGAGTGGTCAAACTAGATGATCTGAAAATGTCTCTTCCAACCTCAGCCATTCTGTGAAGACACCTGCCACTGAGATGAAAGAAGCTGTCTTTAAAAAGCAGTCTTTAAAAAGCAGTCTGGATTTCCTCTGCTGCTTCTGGTTTCAGAATCCAGAACCATAAATTCCATGTAATTTGGCTTCTCACTCAGACCTTAATTGCGTAACTTTAAAATTCTTATTCTTGGAAGAATATCAACCTTCATAGCTCCAACTTCCATAGCTTCTGAGAAAACGTAAGGACTGAACCAAAAAGACTGTAAACCGAGATGGCAAATAATAATAATAAAAAAAAAAATTCCTTTTATAAAAAAGAGAAAAATATAGATGGAAAGCTAAAACTCATCACTGGGGCTAAGCTCAGATTTTGCTCAACAGTGGGGGCCCGCTACTGCTTGCCTAATCACCAAGGAAGTGAACTGCTGAGCCTCTGTTTGTGGCAGCACTCAGGTCACTGAATTCCTGAACTGCCAGTTAAGGAGCAAACAGAAGCCAGGCACAGGCATCTTCCACTCTGTGCGAGACCATCCTTCAGCAGGTTCCTGCTAGTAAAACTAAATGTGCCCTTCGTGAACCTCCTGGCCACAGCTCACTTAGTTCATGAGCACCATTGCCACCACACGCTCCTTTTGCCCATGCTGACCTTACAGCAAGCTCAAGTAAAATAATAAGGAATTTCAAAGGAACAGAGATATTGATTACAAACTAAATGGACACGTCTCAATTTTACATGGTGTGATAATTGCAGTGAGTGCTGAATAATCAAAGGCAATATACATTTTATTTTTTCAGAATGCATTTAAGCTGTTCTAAGCACCTTTGTTATGGATTCAGATGGCTAAGTAATGGACAAACTTGACTAATTTCCTGTGACACTGCTTTGGAGGCAATACCAAAAGACGAGCAGAAACATCTACTATCTGTAAGCTAGATCTGAGTGTTCAGTGTCAGTGCAGCTTTGATGAAAAGCCCAAGAGTTTGTTAGCACATTCTCAGCTGTGCAACATTCCAATTACAAAAGAGAAGATTAATATCACCAACTTCAGTTACCTGCAAGTTAGTTGACTACTCCAAAACGAGTAACCTTAAGCCCTGTATGTACGAAGGGAATGAATGAGGCACCTCCAGAGAGTAATTCATCTCATACTAAATCTGGTGGCTTGTACAAGATGAATCTCTCCCCGCAGCCACTTCATTCATCTCACTGACTAGAAAGCTCAGAGTTTAAATTTAGACAGCTTCCAAGGTTATAAGTCAGTTAGGATCAAGGTTGTGTAAAACATATATTATCTGAACTCTGTTATCAGACATCTAGATAGGCATTTTTCATTTGGAATACGTGTCCAGAAACACCTAGAAAAGCAAGTTCCATAATGACAGGCAGGTTCTGGGTGCAAAACTTTCAGAATCTAGCACAGTTATTATCTAGCCAGTAGTTACTAGTATCGGAAGACATTCTATAGTGCTATGTAATACACATGAGCCCTCAGTTAAAAAGCACAATTTTGCAGAATTATGCTAATGGACTTTTCAAATATTCAGTCTCAGGCACTGCAATATGAGAAAACATAAATTTCCAAGGAGAGGAGCTGTTGACAACGCTGCAGTAGTTAGCAAAATGAAACAAAGCACAAACACTAAATTTAAAGTGCACAATTTATTTGTGGTTTTACTATAAAATGTATTATTTGTTTCAGTATCAACAAGCTTGGAATTCTGCATACAAAAGACAAGGTAATTTTCCAATTTTCTTATACAGCAAATGCCAAAAGTACTGATACCATAAGTATGTGTCATAAGAGGGGGATTAAACATGTAACAAGCCAAAAGAGCACAGACATGGAAATAGTTACAGAGTTGGCTCATGAATAACTCAGACTGAAGTTAACTTCTCGTGTTAAGTAAACTGGTGTTAACCTTTCTGTTAAAAGACTCCCTCAGTCATTTTTTCACTGCACGCTGACAGGAACTGGAAGTTTGACTTCTGATTGCAACATTTTGGGGTAATCTTACAAAACATTTTTCTTCACGTCCCTGTGTATAAAATAGAGATAGTGGCTGGGATCCAGCTTGAGGTTAAGAAAGCTAGAAAGTAATTCGGTTGCCCAAGTGTAGATCTCTTGTGCTTATACAATGCTTTCAGCTATTCAAAACATCTGCATAGGGCTGTTAAATATGACACAACATTTAAGGAAGACACACACTTCTACAGTAGCAGCGAGACAGTAGAGGATATATCCCACAGCACCCAAGTGACACTAGGGATCTACATATATGCAAATGAATCCTTCCAAGAGGTAGGTGCCTACAAGAATGCTGCTTCCTTAAGCTCTCATTACTACCCATAAAGATCTAACCAGCATAATGAAAGGAACCTAGCAAGCATCGTCTCACTGAGTAGATATTGACATCTTGATTTAGTTGCCCACCTGTAGACACTTAGTATTATTTCAGATGTCATAAGGTATTTAAGACTCATGGCTGCCAAACATGATACAGGACTTGAGGAAGACCAGTGTCCTTCTGGAGTGGTAGCTAGAGGCCAGCAGGGTAGTTCTTTAGTATCTCAAATAGCACTAAACATCTGTGCAACTACTCCACATAGCTGGTCACCTGAAGCTTGCTCTGGGGTCCACTAATTAGATTGACTAGATGCTCATGTTAGTTGCCTAAGCATAAGAACCTAATAGCATTTAACAGGCCTAAAGGCCCTCCATATGACTTCCAGAAACGCTAAGGCCTCCCTTAGGTCTTTTGTCATACTTACCAGATCATAGAATCACAATGGTTGGAAAGGACCTCAAGGATCATGGAGTCCAACCACCATCCCAACATTTCCCTAACCAGTAGACCATAGCCTCAAGTGCTACATCTACTCATTTTTTGAACACCTTCAGGGATGATGACTCCATCAACTCCCTGGGCGGCCCATTCCAGTGCCTAACCACTCCCTCAGTAAAGAATTTCTTCCTAATATCCAGTTAAAACTTCCCCTGGAGCAACTTGAGCCCATTTCCTCTCATACTATCATTAGTAATTTGGGAGAAGAAACCAACACCAGCCTCACTGCAACCTTCTCTTAGGTAGCTGTAGAGAGCAATAAGGTCTCCTCTCTGTCTCCTCTTCTCCAGACTAAACAACTCCAGTTCCCTCAGCCAGTCCTCACAAGACATGTTTCCCAGCCCTCTCTCCAGCCTCGCTGCCCTTGTCTGGACCCGCTCAAGCACCTTCATGTCCTTCTTATCCTGTGGTGCCCAAAACTGGACACAGTGTTCAAGGTGCAGTCTCATGAGTGCCAAGTCCAGTGGGAATGATCTCCTCCCTACTCCTGCTGGTCACACCGCTTCTGATACAGGCCAGGATGCCACTGGCCTTCTTGGCCAGCTGGGCACACTGCTGACTCATGCAGGTATTCTGGATACTTTACAGCATCTCAAATGGCTCTGCTTCCCCTTAACTTTCTCCTTAACTTCCAAGAGAGAAGGAACTCTTAAGATGATCAGACTAGTCAGAAGGGCATAATTTATAAAAGAGGTTGAATAATTGCATTCCAATCAGTGAGAATCAAATTCTGGCTGTCCATTGACTAAAGAGGTACCTTACACATCTAGCATATCTCGAGGTACGTACACACCGATGACAGATTTAGATACATTAACCTCAGACTGAATCCCATGCAAAGTTCCTTATCTAAAACTTAAAATTAAATTACTCAAAGTTTGTTAGAAGAGAAAAAAAAAGCATGAAGTGCTCAGGGACTTTCAGTTGAAGGCATTATCCAAGAACGCTGTGCTATTACTAGTAAGAATTAATATTTGTATTCGTGTTATGGGATCCAATGTCACACACAGAGCTTCAGTTTCACATGAGCATAATTGTCCCTTCCTTAGACAGCACGTTCCCCTGTTTCTAAAACCTGAGTAACGTTGCTTTGCTACTTTGCACTGTTATAGCTGTTAGGTACTCTTTCTCCAAAACAAGCCTCCATTTTATTATGTGATATACATGTGGCCAACAAAAGGACAAACCTCTGCTCTAGGAGCTTGCAATTTAATAATAAGGCAGGAGATAGCAGATGGAGACTGGCTGGCACATAGAGGAAGCACAGTGAAACCATGACACAGCTTTGTGATATCAAGTGCTTTCTCCATACTGGCAATCTAACTGTTAAGTTCTGGAAGAAAATATAAATTCTATGAGATATTCTTAGTTCTTAAACTAATATAAAAGCTTTTTCCTTGTTCCAAAGTACACTTTTTTAAAAAAAAAAAAAAAAAACTACCTTGGAAAGAGAGGTAAACAGATTTATTTTTTTTAATTGTGGATTGTGCCTAGATTATACCAGAAAACCCACTATTCTTGACATGAATTCCCACTCCAGAATAAAGGGCTATATGTAAGATGAAGTCATGAAGATTTTTATTTTTTATTTTTTCAGCTTTTAATCCACCTTTCAACTTCCAGCAGCAGTTTCTTAAGTGTTCTTTCATTCGACTGACACTATATTGAAAGAGCGTGATTTCTGTAAGGAAGGAGTTAATCATGGAATATCCAAAATACTGTGAGGCTGTGATATGTGGAGAAAACAGGAAAGGGAAACCTCTAAAAATGAATTTTCTGAGATTTAAAGTTTACATCAGCCTTGAAAAAAAAAAAAAAACAAAAACAGTGCAATAATAAATGTATTGTGCAGAAGATCAAAATCTAAGGGATATTTTTCCTGCCTAACTATCTGACTCTTTAGCTCCAGTAGTTATCAGCTGCGCACTTAGGAATATTTTTTTTTTTTCTCAAATCTAATACGTGCAGATGCAAATTTAGCAGAAGGTGGTTTGGGTTTATTTTTACGTCTTGTTTTTTTGCTGTGTTTGTTTCTAATAGAAAGATGAATTTCCTTCTCAGCATGCACTGGCATTTCATAAAGATACATCTGAAAGATACTGGAGACTTTTTATCCTAGCACATCTGTGCTATTTGCAGTGTGTGCAACATGAAGGCACACTATAACAAAATGACACAGAATGGTATGGATTAATATGTTCAGCTAAAATAGAACACAGTTGTTTAGTTTAAGCATATCTATAATTTCAGAGGCTTGGTGCAGGACGGAGTTGAAACAAAAAAAGCCCATACAGAATTCACATTAACCCTTTGAATGCTTTCTTCACAAGCACCTTTACTTCTTTGAGTATGTTTAAGTCTCTTTCTAGTAAGATGTTAAAATTAATTTTTTAAAATAATTTTATCTTTCAGTTCATAAAAGAAAGCCGAAGTGTAGGACTGCTTATTTAACTTACAAAGGAAAATAAATTTTGGTAAGAGCTGTCAGGAAATGGCTTAGCAAATAGTATTCAAGAACACAATCAGAAGCATTTAGGCTACTGCAACTTGGCAAGTTACCACACACTAACCAAGATGTGACAACAGAACACTGCAAGCTGCTACCCTATTTCAGTTGCAACAATAAGATACAGTTGTTCTGAGTTTACTTGCTTTTGTTTGGAGAGGGTTAGAGCACATTTATCCACAGATATTATCATGCTTTTTGACTGTGGCTCTACTCACAGAACCTGGTTTAGATACAGCATGAAGCTATGTAACTTATTGATATTAGACTGATTTATGAAGGAATTCAGAAGCACAATACATTTCAAATAAACATATTAGATCAGACGTTGAAATGTGCTGATCACCTTCAACTTTACTCACATTTACAAAATGTTCAGGTCTTTGAATCACATGAGGTCTGAATCATTTGTGATTAATTTTTCCTACAAAACCACTTAACCATATGTAAGATCCCATATAAGGGAGAGATCTCCTACAGCCATCCAGACTGGATATTTTAGACAACCAAAGCTCATAATTCTCACTTACAGAAAATTCCAATTGAAAACCAGTTCAGTTTTCTGTCTCACAACTCACATCTTGAGGTAGTTCCAGAACCTTATTGTTCTGGGGTTTTGCACCAATTTTGTCTCTAACCTAATTATAGCTTTTCCCTATATATCAGTTGCTCTGATTAAAGGTTCAGCCTTTTTAAATCAGACAAGACAGGTCCTTCTTGTACAACAGACCCTCCATTTCCCTGTTCTCATAAACTGTACCTACAGATCTTAAAAAGTTTTTTTTTTTTTCTTTTTAACTTGGACACTTAGAATTGTACATGGCTCTGCTAACCAGTGTCTCACACTGTGGCACTAACACTCCCACCTTTACCAGAAATATCTTACCCCAAGCACCTTTGCATCATACTGATCCTTTACACAAATATTACAAATTTTAGGCCACACTGATTCTATTATTGACTGCTTCAACTGAAGCACTACAGTGTCACAAACAGTAATGCTCATTCATTAATTCAGTCTGGAAATTAGATTATTTCTAATCATCTAGCTAAGACTGACTCCAAAACAGTTTCCCAGGAAGAGAGAATGAGGGAACAATCCGATTACTATTTGTACTTTGAAATGAGAAACATAATGTAGTCACCTGCAAAGTTATATGAGAGAAAGTGGTCCAAAGTCCCTTGTCTCATTCAGGGCTGAAAGCAGCCTAAGGAGGATGGGACAGAAAGAGGAATTGCAGTCAAAAGCCTGCTCCTTTATGAAGTGATCGAAACCACAGGGTTCAAAGGAGCAATTTCAGAGGTCAAGCGCTGACTGAGTCAGTCAGGCTTGAAAGCTCCTTCCTTGCTTCCCATTAAAATCAAATACTACACTTGTATGAAATGTTCTTCCAATTTATGACAATGGACTTCCAGTACCCCTAATACGTGAATCCACACTGTACCCTGAGCTGGCACCTCTCCTGATCCTCCAGTGCCTGCCAAGAACATGCTAAATCTCAGTTCACTGCTGCTTTAGGATGGGATCAATGATACCTACACTGCAAAATAAACTTAATACAAAGGAAGCATCACAAAAAACTATTTGAAAATATGTCACTGTGAAAGAAAGTATTCTGGGGATAAAAATACCTAGTTTTCTTTTTACTTGCATTTTTTTTAACACTGCACTTTGAAATTATATTAAAATAAATTTCTGCTTCCTTTCTATCTTTAAGTGCTTTTGCTTTGTTTCTCTGGTCCTTATTGCTACTCAAGTCTTTCCTTCACATTAAATTCAAAGAATTTCTGTTGACAGATCCCTTAAAAGTCTCTCTGTTGTCTTTAATAGTATAAATGCTTGTTTATTTATGCAATAGCATATATTTTATATTGTTTGCAATATTTACAAGTAATTCTGGTTTGCTATGAATAAAAATTTTATATGCTACTTCAATGCTCTGTTCCACAACATCTCAGTATATTAGAGTAAGATATACTTCATGTTTGCAGTATCTCACTATGACATAATATGCTAGTCCTCACAAACTGGTCTTCTATTTAGCATTAATCAAAATATTCAGTTGAAAGGCAAAATGTGGGTATTTACAGTGGCTTTTGTTTTTTTCAATTTGCTCTACAAATACAGAAGTACATTTGGTTTCTAACTGGGTATATGGCTGAAAACATGCAGAAATATGTCTCTCTTCTCTTAAAGTTCTGTATAACATTCAAAGATCAGGTGAAACAAATAGTTACTCTAAATTCTGTATATTAGGTTTAAGCATTCCTCAAAAAAGATCAAAAGGATGATTGTCAAATGCAATGTGAGAATTTTTTCATTTAAACACTTCAGTACGTATATTCTTCTAATGCAAACAGAGAAAACAACCTTGCCAAACATGGATGTAATATATCCTGGACTTGTATTTTGGAGCTGAGAAAATTTCATTAGCTCTATGCATATACTGAAAAAAAAAAAAAGTTACTTAAAACAGTAAAAAAAGTTATCGATAGATTAATATAATTTTCTGAATACGTGTGAACCACATTTATAAAGTGTAAGAATAAGGCAGCTGCTGAAGCATTCAATATTCAGTTTTACTTGTGAGATTTTCCACATGCATGTGTTGTTTCATGCCCTGTGCATCTATAATGATTTTACTCAGGGAAGGCTTTATCATTGCTATGAACATTCACTGCAAAGGAAGAAGCAAATGAATACCAAATTTCTCCAATCTACAGTTAGGTAGGTAATCACACTAATTAACTGAAAGTGTGGTGTTCCATAACTAAACCAATTATGTAGAAAAGGCTGCCTGAGGTTGAACTTAGCAACCTCCCATTAGCACACAGCACAGCCACTGTGCAACAGGACAGGAAAAGAGAAGAAGAATACAGTGAAAAGCAAAACATTGTGTTATTTATAGCATAAAGTGCATTAAAGAGTGACTATGAAAATGAAAAAAGCCCAAGCTACCCATGGCACACACAGGCAGGGCAAAAAACCCTGCCCTTCTAACTTAAGTCCAATATCCAATTATAATTTTAAAAAACCTTCTGATAAAGGAAGAGCTCATTAGGCACCTGTTCCTTCACCAGACTAATCCCTCTGAATCATCACATCCAAGTTGTGACTTAGATTTTGTATACCAGCACAATGAAAAGCAAATGAGATGTGAGGTAACCTTTTCAACTGCCAAATAAAAGTAAGCACATTAATAAGAAAAACCTGAGAGCTAAACCTTTTAAATTCATAAACTCAGGTATTTGATAGGAAAAATGAACAGAGAGTGATGAAGATAATATGACATATGCAGAGTGAAAGAACCATTTAACAAAATTCTAATTTATACTCCACAAACTATTTTCAGACATCCTGTTGGACAATTACTTCCTCATTTTCAGTCACATCTTTTCTACTTTTTCATCATTATAGTGTTTATAGTGCTATTCCCTGTCTTTGCAGGTATCTTAACAAAATGCTTCATGTTCAAAAACATACAGTCTGCACACAGTCCAGTCTACCAAATAATCACATATTTATGTTTTATTCCCCCGTTAATATCAGATCGATTCCATTCCCAGACAAACAAGGTGTGGCACTTCACTTTCTGAGTGAAATAAAAATATACTATGCATATCAAAATTCCTCTAATTAATTTTTTATGTCAAGTAAAAAGTTTTCTGATAAACCACATCTCTTTGGAACTTTGTTCTTTCTATGCATTGTCTGTGCGCTGCTAAAAATACTTCATGCAGTAAAAAAAAAAAAAAAAAGAAAAAAAAAAACTACTATGTTAGCAGTTCAGTTTGTTTATATATTACATTTATCGTATCCTTTGCATGGTAGTTTAACACTGCAGCCTTGTCTTCTCATGCTGTGGATTTTCCTTTATAGATAATGAATCAATATAGAAATACAGATGATAGAAATATAGACATATACATAATGAAACAATTAATTTCCTAATCTATCTTGAGATGAACAGGAGCTACATCGAGTGACACAGAAGTAGTTTATTATCCATTGCTATTCAGGTTTCAATGGCATTAATAACAATACTTTTTTAGGACATGTTTAATATGGGAGGCCTGGCTACTGCTTTCTTCTTTCCTAAATAAACACCAGCAATTTCAGACAAGATCATCAATGTTTGAAGAGCTTGCTCTGCAGTAAAGGAGGATGCACCAGATGCATTTTTCTGGATGACTGATTACTTCACACAGGCATTTTATCAATGTCATCTTTCAATTATTTTTTTTAATTAATCTCTTTTTCAGGATAACTGCTATAATGCAACAGACAGATACAATAAAATATGCAACCACAGTATGTATGCACACAGAGATCACAATGGAAAACAGAAACTCACAGATTTTTCAAAGCTCTTGCCTTCTTCCAGGAAGGCTTCTAGTGTTGAAAAGTGAATTCTCAAAAAATTAAAGGACACTCTTATTTAGCCTCAGAAGCCAATGTTTCTGAATATGGAAATGTATATGCCTGGAGTCTTTAGACACAATTCTGAGGCAGAGCTAGGTGTTTCTAGACAAATTATATATTTTTGTACTTCAGTGCCATATTTGTTTCCTGTTCTAAATGTTGTGATGACTGTACAAACTTTTACTGGTCTTTTAGAGCACAATATCTCCAGCTGGCTGGAAGGGGAAACCATTTTTTATAACTTTCTGTGACATTTGGCAGCCAGATGTGACTCAGTCCAGTTTTTCATGTTTTGCTCTTTTGGTGGTTAATGCATTGCATCAGCAACTAGGAGCAACCACAGAACTGAAAACCCATTTCTTTAACTCACGCTCCTCCATTAGACTGGCAGAAATTCCAAGGTCCCCGAGGAAAGAATTCACTATAGTGCCTATGAACATACATAAGTATCACAATATGAACTTTTATAATGTATTTTACATCATACAGACAGCACTGATTGATTTTGACAGGATTAATAACCTCACTGTGTGCTTCTGTTGTTCCCAATTAAGACAGGGTAATTGATACTCCCAGAGTGAATGCACTATTGCCCATGGCTTCATACAAAACTATTTACTTTGTTCTGTATCAATGAAATATGGCCGCAAATCCATATTATAATAGTTATGTAAAGGTTTATTTAAACCTTTGCTATTGTTAAAGTTACAAAAACGTTCATGTTTAGTTTATGTACCTGCGAGAAGGAAACAAAAACATCTCTGTTACCATGGTGGCTCTGGAATCAGCACACTTTGAATTACAGTAGTATAATAAATGGTATAAACATTATTTTTAAGCAAGAAAACTATTACATAAAACAGAGTTAGTTAACATTAGAGTTAACTGCAAGAGGTTTGTGCATGTATAGTAAAATGAATCAGTCACTATGCTTTTAACAGAAGATTTAATTTATAAACACTCAATAAAACCAGTATTTAAAGAAAATAAAAAAACTGTATTGTTACTTAATAAACAATTATGTTCACAGAATATTTTTAATGCACATACTGTGTACATGTACATACATCTCCAAAGAAATGGGTCCTTATAAAATGTCTTTGCAGTCTCAAAACAGGATCTGCAATTTAGAAATAACAATATGCTTATAATTGTTTTGTGTTTCTGTGGTACACCTGCCCCTTCCCTTCATGCTGGTAAAACACTTCTCTGAATGTCAATTAAAAAACCCAGCCCCGCTCTATTTATAGATAACTGCTTCCACAGTTCTGGCAACTGTGGCTTGAATTCAAGCCATACACACACAACTGAAGGTCAAAACCATGATGTTTCAGTTCTGGATCTCTATCTACTGCAATGCCCAATTTAGCCAGCCCAAAGAGAGATTCAGACTTGAGGTGAAATTCTCCACTGACTAAATAATACTCCTAATTCAAGCACTTACATTTCAGGTCGGGTAGGAGGTTCTGAGTTCCCAGTTTCGTTTCCTGATATTCCCTATGATAGCCTGATTCTATGTAATCTTCATAAAAGTTGTTCCCATAATTGCTATCGTATTTTTTCCATACCCTTCCAATCCACTTTTCATTCTACCTAAATACTAATGTCTAAATCAAGGATCTGGCTCAGGAAACCCTTGCTGTCTTTGACAATAAAGAAAAACAGGCACCTCCAGTGAGTAACTAGTTACCTCGTGTTCCATGTATGCTTTAGGAAGAGATGAACAACAATTTGAGCAGCCTGTCCCGCTGTCTATGAAGGCTCCAAGACTAGACCTTAACATCTAACTGCAGATGCCTAAACCAAATGAATACTCATCACAGAGAAAATTATCAGCAAAACTGAAGGCACATACTTATGCCACTATAAACATGCTGTTATAGTTTACTATGCCATTACCTTGCAAAGCATTTGTTCACACTATTTAGGCTGCACCCTGCATGACACAAACTATGCCACAGGCATTTGCCTGTAACTTTTGGAAGGGCAGTAAAAACGGTGGCTATGTGGCATCTGTGTCCAGACAGAGACATTCACCAGGAAGAAATACGAAGGGCAGTGACACAGTGTCCGCAGCACGGGCACCTTCCCCTGCCCCGGGAAGCTCTCAGTCTGCTGCCTAGGGCGTTTCATGCTGGAGACAACATGTTTTGGGGACCGAGGCTCCCCCCGGCTTGAGCTGGGGACACCAGCAGCGCTGTCAGCCAACACGCTTTGCCTGCTCTCGAGTTGGTTTGGTTTGGTTTGGTTGAGGGACGCCAGCTGCTGCCGA
>NW_008598111.1:0-6744 GCF_000691845.1 Merops nubicus
TATAGAGTCTGTTTCCGTACGTCACTGGCAGCTTTTTCACTCTGTAGCTTCCTCTCCCCTGGCAGCTTTTTCCCTTCTCCCTGCGGAGCAGGGTCCTGCCCTCTGCACCCATGGCCGGAGCAACATCAAGGTGCAACAGGACAGAAAAAGCTACCACTTCCTGGCTAGAGGCACATTAAAACTGTGATTTCAGCGTTTGTGATGGAGTTTTAAGCACTTTGGACATTTTGACAGTGCTCTGTGGAACTTTGTATGCAACGTAATTGCATCAGCCCAACTTCAGAAAGCTGAATGGAAGCACTAAAAATGCAGCCAGCAGTTCCATGACGCAAGGATCCTGCTCCAGAAATGGGACCTGGGGAATGCAGAGCTCTGCCCTGGGGGCTTTTCCAGCCCCAAAATACTCTTCTCTATTTTATCTAACAGACTAGACCTCACTGCAGCCACCACAGTCTGTCCACAGCTGCCTTTCCAAAACCCAGCGCAGACGTTTTCAGCTGCAGTCTCCAAGACTTTTCTTCACGAGGATTATCTGAACACCCTGCCATGAATCCTTGATTTACAGACTTCCACACCATAATTCTTCTGCAGCACAGCAGGACGCATGCAGGGGCGACTGTGTTATGTCCCAATAAAAGTTTCATTGGGCCATAAAAGCTCTGATTATAAATCCAGCCCACACACATCTCACAGCCCTTTCACTCCATCCCAATAGCTGTTGGAAAACAGGTTTCCTCCTGGGCTAATTACTTCTGATTGCTTCTGATTACTTCTGATTCCATCACATCTCCATAAATTGGGCTGATAGGGACACTGGCAAGATAACGAGCGTGGCCACCCCAGAGGGGAGGGCCAGGAGCCCAGGAGGGAGCTGGCCTCAGGATGCCTCTCCCCAGAGGGCTACCGTCAAATTTATTTCAATTAACAGCCCAGCCCTGCTGCAGCAGGATGCTCACAAGCTCAGCTGAGGATTGGTCCTGTCTGAAGCAGCAGCGACGAGCCCTGCGAGGATATGTAGCTTTTTTTGGGTGTATCTAAACCCGCAAGGAATGTTTTTTTTTTTTTTATAATGGTGCAGGAAGCCTGACAAGGAAACGAGCTGCAGAAGAGAAGCGCTGTGCTTATCTAGCAAACAGCCATCCTATTTTCATCGGTTTCGAATGAAAAACTTAATTTGCATTTGTAATTGCACTGGAGGAAGGCTGATCAAAATTCTCATTAAATGTTTTTCAGTTAAACCCCAACTTTCCGGCAGGTTTCTAGCTGCAGCGCTCAGCACGTGAGATCTGTTATCAGCCCCATCCCCGCCAGGCAGACTCCATCCCCATGGAAGGGACGGAAAGTGGGAGCGGCGCGGGCACACGGAGCCAGGCTGCCGCCCTGCTCGCACATGCAGTGCGTCAAGGTTGGGGTATAAATAAAGCAGCATCATCCCGGCCCCGGGGGGCACACTGCACGGAACTGCAAACGCTGCTCTGCTCTTCTGCGGGGGCAGTGCCCGGGTTCACCTCGCAGATCCTTCAGGGTGTGACGGAACGACAGCCGAATGAAAACCGGCATGACAAACACACTAGCGTGGCTCGGTTCTAATTAGAATTGAGCCAGACGCCGGGAGGGTGATAAGTGGGTGAGCTGGCTCCCCTGCGGAAAGCACTGTCCAGGGTTTCTGCTCCGCCCGATGGGCAGCTCAGACCCAGAGCAGAGACCTTCAGCTACAGCCTTGCCGCGGCTCTGCCACATCACCCTGCAGAAATTTTGTTAAACAGCACCAAAGAAGAAAATCTGCCTATTACACACAGCTACCTAAACCCACCCAGTTTCAGAGCTCCCTGAGCAGTTTTTGTTTGTTTGTTTGTTTTTAATCCATACACCATATAAAGATCTACTCATGAGGAATTCATGAACAAACATCTGATTTTCAGTCCCCCAGGTGTCTGAGGCACCCACTCACCAGCCCTGCACTGAGTGCCAGGAGCACCCACCGAGGCTGACAGTATCCTCAGTACAGCCCCTGGGAACGAAGAGAGCTGCCTGCTGCCAAAGAGCTTTGCAATAGTTATCCAGCTCTATACAATATTAAATATATTGTTGCTTAGTATAATGTAGAAGAGCCAATACTGAAAGTGAGACCCAGGGCTTTCCATGTCTTACAAAGAGGTTATAAACTACATGGCACCCAATTCAATTAATCAGTCACTATCCCTGTGGATAGAAAGCATCCACCAGCAGATTGCCTGTCGCCCTATTACCTGCACTACCTCTGGCTCTGAACCAGGTAATTTAATTTTTCCATGTTATCTATTTCATTTCTCAGATGACTGAAAGCCAATGTCTTACAATAAGGGCTCCAGAGACGACCATTATTTGAAGGTATTGTAATACACTGAGCATCATTAAACATGATTAAATCACTTAGAGATGCACAAAGCTCCATTGCACAGTACAAGAGATTTTCTTGTGTTTTTTTTTTCCCCCAGGCAAGGCTGGAGCCCCTGACCTGAGTATCCCAATTAATAACAACTTCAATAACAACTAAACATTTTCAGCTACAACCAGTTTTCCTGCCATAAAAATATAAAATAGTTAAGGGAAGGTGAAGGGTTGGAGAAAGGCACCGAGGCTAGCAGCTTGTGGCAGATAAGTGGGTTTCCATTTTACCACACTCGTGTTTTAGGCTGGGCATACACAACATGCAGATTTTTTCCCCCCGTGCTTTGCATAACTCCACTGATAAATGCATTCCAAAGAAAGCTCAGCCCAAACTATGTTCTTCTAGCTTGGCTGTGCTTGTTGAATAGTAGATTTCAGGCAATTATGTACATTACTCTGTCATCCATACGTGTCAAATATCACCCAAGCATTACTTGTAACAGCTTAAAACTACATTAACTTACAGGAAGAAATATGTTGCTAAGGTCTTGGTCGTGGGTGTTGAATAACACACAGCTCCACTCCACCCTTTTCAGGGACACGCTCTAGCAGATGGGTGAGTAATTATCACACAATAACTTCTGATTCTTTGAGATGAGCTGGCAGCGGGTCAGCATAAAGATGAGCTACAGCAGACTGTGCTGTTTGCAAAACTTTCTTCCAATGGACACCCTTCAGCAAATGTGCCACTCGCCCAGGAACCCTTAGCTTTCACTTCAGCTACATCCTTCTCCAGCCAGCACAGGGACCTGCCCTCCTCGGTGAGCAAGATAAATGAAAGCTGAATGTCTCCTGCAGTGTTTATCTTATATAAACCAATACCAAATAATAAGCACTATTAAGATATCATCTTCCCCAGTAGTACTTTTATCAGAAAAAAAATTAAATTCTTCATCTGAGATTCCATCTTTCAGCTGCAACAACATTTCTAATTATTAAAGCAGGTGGCACAGGCTAAGAATCCCATCAGCTACCTCCAGCAAAACTGGCACAAGACCTCACTCCCTGCCTTGGAGAGAAAACCCTTCGCATTGACCAGTGCTCCCAAAATAACGAGAGGCATCTGCTGGAATTAGTCACGAAGGAGAAATTATCACATCACCCAGAACAATGTCATTTGCTGAAATGCAGCAGATTACCCAGAAATGATCTTCAGTCCAATTAATTTTACCATTGCCTTTTCCTGCTGCCAGGCTGTTCTTTGGGGAACAGCAAAACCCACTGCGTCAGCACTTCCTCCACAGCTTGGTTACTAGCTGACATCACTAGTTAAAATATCATCATTCCAGGACTTCTGGAGTCTGCTTTTTACCTGTCCAGGGTGATTTCTCCCACCAGGAGGTCTTGCTGGAGCAAGCTTTGCTCTGCCCAGGGGTGCAGGGGGAGCACACTGTGGCTGGGCTAAAGCCAGGGACTGCAGGAACGCTTTAGCTCCCTAATTTTCCCTCTGCTTAGGACTAACGGGGGAAACTTTGCTCTTGTCACTTCCAGAGTGCTCTGCAGAGGGTTTTTCTTAAATATTTTTTTTTTGCACACGAGGGAGGATCACAATGTACCTCAGAACAGCATAATGTCACTTAAGTAAATTAAACACAAGGCGCTGTCAGGCCTTCAGGTGATCTCCGAGCACTGCCAAGCCAAGGATCTGCTGCACTTCCAGGGCCAGTGCTGGCCCGGCAAGTAGTCCCTGGTCTCTCAGTGCATCCCAAACGGCATTGAACAACCACTTTCATACTGGAATGGTGCCCATTTAATTAACAAAAGGATTTGGAAGAGGATCATTACTCATTGCCAAATGCATAACCGCTCATTAGGTCCTCAGAGGAAAAGAATAATTACTCTTCCAATCTACAGGGCAGTCAAAAATATGCATTTCATCATTCCAGCTGGGCTGGGCAACCTGGGGCTAGCAACAGGAGCTGTTTCCCCTGCCTGGGGCTGGATAGGCAGGGAATGCAGCCACACCTGACAGCCCCTCTGTGCCTATTTGGACGTGCTAAGGACCCCCATGTACTTCTCAAACACCCCAAGAAAAAATAGCAACCCTGCTACTGGAATTACAAAAACTCTGTGTTGTCTTCTGGACTCTTTCTGGCATGGAGATGAAACCAAGCAACTATGAAAATGCACAGTGAAAACAGGAAAAAAAACCAGCTTATCAGGCAGCAGCAGGTCTGCAGCAGGCAGTCTAGCCATGGAGAAAGCTGCCTTTCAAGTCATCCTCCCCAGGCAGCGGCACACGGCAGGGCCAGGGGAGCCCGGCTGCCTCTCTCACCCGCACATCCATGGGGCCTCTGCCTGATGGGCAGACAGAGATATAGAAAGGTGGGGAAAAACAGAATAATAATAATAATAAAAATACGTTTTGGTTGATGATTTGTGCTTGCTTAAATTGTATAAAAAAAAAAAAAAAGCAACATTTAGTTCAAAAACCAGTGCAAGGAATAGCACTGCTGAGCTCTGTTGCTTGCTGAGCATGCAGGGAGGATGTTGGTACTCCCACAGCACAGGGAGTCCCCACAGGGACTTGCACCAGCCACGACCAGCTGCCCAGGGGAAGGGAGAGGCACTGACTGAAGCAGTATCTTAAAATATTATAGTTACACCTAGTATTCCATAGCAGACAGCACTAGAAAGTATATCTAGCAGTACGGAGAGCAGAATCCCCAGGAGCTGCCCCATCCCAGCAGCACAGTGGGGTGCACACTCCAGTGCTGCCCAGGGTTAGATTTGTTACCCCTGTGTTATTTCCTGCAGCCGGGCCTGGGAATCAGCCACAGGCTGGGGCTGTGCTGGGGGGCAGCCCCACAGAGGCACCCCAGTAGCCAGCACCCCCTCCTTTGGGGCTGGAATCAACCATATCCTAAACCTCCATCTGCTTCCCTGGCTGGGCATCTATTTCCAGTTGCTGGAGTAATGCTGATGAAGAGGAGAAAACTGCAGTCCCGTGATGAAAAGTCCCTGTACCTGCCAGCTCTGTTAAAATTCAGCTTGATCAGAATCACGTTGCAGCTTTGCCTCCTCTCAGACGCTTACTCTTTGGTTCTGCCAAATTCTTCCTGATATTGCCAGGTCTCCGAAGGGCACTTTTTATCCCAAATGTTTTGCCTTTGGAATCTGCAGGACTGGACAAATTTCACCCCAAGCTTGCAAGCCCTGCAAATTCTGAATGCAATAAAATCTCACTATTAATAATCATCAGTATACAAACCAGGATTAAGAACCAAGAGTGAAAATTAAGAGAATTCTCTGAGCTCAAACTGAGTCAATAAACCTGCACTGCTGGGGCTGAAAAGAGGCAGGGAGGGAGAAAGACGTCGGAAGAGTGGCCACCATCGCATTTGGTTATTTACTTCAATTAAGCAAAGCAAAAGGGGTGTAATTACATCAGTATTGGATTTGTATTGAAGGCCAAAATCCGTTTTTATTCTGCCTGACCCATGGCCGATGCCACATGCAGAGCACAGCCACAGCCAGTGGTACAGAGACCTGCTCCCAGCCTCTTCCAAGCCTTGCCAGGGCCTGGTTTTATGATCATTTCCGAAAATAATGGAGCTTTGAACCAAACCAGCTGCCCAAGAGTTTCAGCTGGGATTTTCGTAAACTCAGCCCCTCTCCATCCACCACTCAATGGTTTGCATCGGTAGGGTGAGGTCCCAACCTCATCAGATCCCAAAGTCAGCCTGAAGACTCCCAGAAAAAAACTGTTTTACCCACGACCACAGGCACGCAGACTGCAAACCTCAAGCCTGTATAAAAATCTACCCATAAATATCCCCTACTTTGAAGCCAGCCCCCCAGAGAGGTGCTGGGCTCACTCTGCAGTGCCAGTGCTGCGGCAGGGAGCGGGGAGCAGGCTCAGCAGGCAGCACCCTGCCAGCCAGGCTGGTGCTTTATTCAGCATCTGGAAGGGCAGGGGCTTTGAGACGGAGCCTGACAGGAGCAGAAGGTGCGGGAGAAGCAGCAGCAAGCGTGAAGAGTCCTGCTGGGCATGGGCAGCAGCTGCTGCTCTGCAGGCACCTGCAGGATTTATCTCTGAGGTGGAGAACCAGGAGGGTAGAATTGGCTTTGCCTTCCACCCGTGGCCTGGGAAGCGCCCTAACAAAAGATGTAAGTAACCCTGGGAGTAGTGTCAGGGTGGATCTGAGCCTTTGCATAGCTTTGCCACTGCTGTTGAGGACCCTATGCTGCAAAAGGGAGTGTGTGTGCATGTGTGTGCACACGTGTGTGCAGGCACACACTCGTGTTTATTCTCGACGGCAACCAGAAAGCAGCAGGATCAGAGAGCCTGCATCCCATGAGCAGCTAAAGAGC